>NC_090650.1:306666581-306966581 GCF_040937935.1 Hyperolius riggenbachi | reverse complement strand
CATCCCAACAAACCTGAAGTGAAAATAAAGTGAGAAGATAAACCATTGTAGCTATAGTCCTACTCCTAAATAAGTATTTCCTGGAATCTTATAGTCATATATTTGTTTAGACGTCTCAGGTGATTGACAACAGTTTTTAATATTTTTCAGCTCAAATGCAGACAAATCTTGAATTGATTATCAGTAAAATTTAAGGTGACAGTCAGTTGCAGTGAATCTGTCATTTATAGAGCCTTGAATTCTTAACCCTCAGGCTACGTTTCCACTACTGCATTGTGATTCTGTTACGGAAAACGCATAAACAAATTTGCATGCGGATGTGAATTTGCATGCGGATGCGAATTCGTATGCGTATTTTCTAACTATGCGATTTTAACCATGTCCGTGCCTGTGTACTTTTTCGTGAAATTTTACGTGTAAATGTACGCAAATTCGAATGATTCTTCATGTGAGTGATCAGAAATGATTGTTTGGCACCAATAATGGACAAAAATCTTCTAACCAATCTGATCAGATGAATGAAATAAACCTGAAAAGCGGACCGATTTAATTAATCTGATTGGATAGGAGATTTATTTTGGCCATTAGTGGTCCCAAACAATCCTTTCTAATCATTCATATAAAGGATCATTCCTAAACGATTGTTCGGCAAATTGTATAGTTAGTGGCCACCTTTAGGCAGAAGAGTTGTTAGTGTTATGCATCCTCAGGGGGAAATCTTGTGTGAGGAGGGAATGGAGAGCGGAAAGATATTACCAATATTATAATTACTCGAAAACACCGCACACAAATTCTCATGTAACAACACTAAACATACCCACCTGACGTAACGTGGACGTCTACTGAAAGATTAATGAATCTTCACTAGTTACTATGTTTATTATAATAGCTCTTGCCATTCCCAACTTACCTGGACCATCTGACTTCTTTTTTCCATGTTCATCTTTATCTTCACATTCTATAATAATGTGACCTGAAAGGGATCATATCAATATTTCATTTTTAATAAAAGTGTAAGAGCACTTTCATTTAAAAACTGATATGACACACATCAGTGCCTCAAAATCTATTCTGGTCTGTATTTAAAGATGATGTTTATATTTCATTTTGAAGCTGCTCTAAATTCCAAAGTTCCGGTAATAATTATAGATTAAGCTAGCATGCCTCTATGGCAACAGTACATAGATAAGAATACATAAGTTCAACAAATGTCATCTCTCTTTGTCATTGGATAGGAACATATCCAGCAATCTCCTCAACTTGCCTTCATTTCAGTGTCTCACTGATAGAACGCAGGAAAGGAAAATGTACATCAGGACAATGCTTGACGAATACACTTATAATGTCCATGTCTTCAAGTGGGATTGTCACCATAAAAAATCAAATTTCAACAGCAACTGGTCTGAGTGTATTAAGTGATAAAGATGCTAATCCTGCATTCTAAACTTTCAAAACTTTTTCTGCTGTTATGATTTGGAGTTATCACATACTTAAGGAGCACTGGCCCTTTAGTAGTATGTGCCAAACAGTTGCATGCTGGGGGTTCTTTTTATCTAGAATATATTCCTCCTCTTCCATTTATTTCCCTGCCTAGCTGCTTATCTAAAACACGATCCTCTGCTCACTTGTGTTTACAAGCAAGGCTGAGGTGACTCAGCGATTGGAAGAGAAAAGAAAAAAAGTAAAGGGCAGAAATTACATCAGTACTAAGCCTAAACTGTGGACAAAAGACATGGTTCCCACCTGGAACAGAATTCTCTTAATTTACTATATAACATTCACTGAAATCAAAACGTGGACAGTACAATACATGTGTTGTGTAAGTAGATCAAGTATTTATCTACCTTTATATGTGTTTTTTTCCCCTAGCATAGTATGGCTAATCCTACTGCTTTAACAGTTAAATAAGGGTGGCTCCTCTCCTCAAAAAGTGGCAGATTATGTGGCATATGAATATTAATAGATACAGTGGGTTGCAAAAGTATTCGGCCCCCTTGAAGTTTTCCACATTTTGTCATATTACTGCCACAAACATGAATCAATTTTATTGGAATGCCACATGAAAGACCAATACAAAGTGGTGTACACATGAGAAGTGGAACGAAAATCATACATGATTCCAAACCTTTTTTACAAATAAATAACTGCAAAGTGGTGTGTGCATAATTATTCGGCCCCCTTTGATCTGAGTGCAGTCAGTTGCCTATAGACATTGCCTGATGAGTGCTAATGACTAAATAGAGTGCACCTGTGTGTAATCTAATGTCAGTACAAATACAGCTGCTCTGTGAGGGCCTCAGAGGTTGTCCAAGAGAATATTGGGAGCAACAACACCGTGAAGTCCAAAGAACACACAAGACAGGTCAGGGATCAAGTTATTGAGAAACTTAAAGTAGGCTTAGGCTACAAAAAGATTTCCGAAGCCTTGAACATCCCACGGAGCACTGTTCAAGCGATCATCCAGAAATGGAAGGAGTATGGCACAACTGTAAACCTACCAAGACAAGGCCATCCACCTAAACTCACAGGACGAACAAGGAGAGCGCTGATCAGAAATGCAGTCAAGAGGCCCATGGTGACTCTGGACGAGCTGCAGAGATTTACAGCTCAGGTGGGAGACTCTGTACATAGGACAACTATTAGTCATGCACTGTACAAAGTTGGCCTTTATGGAAGAGTGGCAAGAAGAAAGGCATTGTTAACAGAAAGCATAGGAAGTCCCGTTTGCAGTTTGCCACAAGCCATGTGGGGGACACAGCAACCATGTGGAAGAAGGTGCTCTGGTCAGATGAGATCAAAATAGAACTTTTTGGCCAAAATGCAAAACGCTATGTATGGCGGAAAACTAACTCTGCACATCACTCTGAACACACCATCCCCACTGTCAAATATGGTGGTGGCAGCATCATGCTCGGGGGGTACATCTCTTCAGCAGGGACAGGGAAGCTGGTCAGAGTTGATGGGATGATGGATGGAGCCAAATACAGGGCAAACTTGGAAGAAAACCTCTTGGAGACTGCAAAAGACTTGAGACTGGGGCGGAGGTTCACCTTCTAGCAGGACAATGACCCTAAAAATAAAGCCAGGGCAACAATGGAATGGTTTAAAACAAAACATATCTATGTGTTAGAATGGCCCAGTCAAAGTCCAGCTCTAAATCCAATCGAGAATCTGTGGCAAGATCTGAAGACTGCTGTTCACAAACGCTGTCCATCTAATCTGACTGAGCTGGAGCTGTTTTGCAAAGAAGAATGGGCAAGGATTTCAGTCTGTAGATGTGCAAAGCTGGTAGAGACATACCCTAAAAGACTGGCAGCTGTAATTGCAGCAAAAGGTGGTTCTACAAAGTATTGACTCAGGGGGCCGAATAATTACGCACACCCCACTTTGCAGTTATTTATTTGTAAAAATTTTTTGGAATGATGTATGATTTTCAATCCACTTCTCACATGTACACCACTTTGTATTGGTCTTTCACGTGGAATTCCAATAAAATTAATGCATGTTTGTGGCAGTAATGTGAAAAAATGTGGAAAACTTCAAGGGGGTCGAATACTTTTGTAACCCACTGTATGTTCTGTACAAGCATCTACAGCCCTCAGGACTATGGCACATAGGTGGAGAAACTGTGACAGCCTGTTCCTGTCATAGTGAATAACAGCTAAAAACGTACAAGTTGCCATAAGGTGGAAATGACCATATTATTACTTTCATTTCAAGGCATATGTATGTCACAGGGTGATGTACTGACATGATGAGCTGTACCTTCTGCACCTTTTCGTCTCAATTCCCTCTGCTTTTCTTCTTTGCTTTCCTTTCGTCTTTGTCTCAGGGCAGTTTTAGGATCGGTGATCCAGGCTTGATAAATGAACTAAACAAAACACAGCTATTTTAATGACGTATTAATGAAACACTGGAGATAGATAGACAAGTCAGGGAACTTGGTTATTATAAAGATAGATAGATAGATAGATAGATAGATAGATAGATAGATAGATAGATACATAGATACATAGATACATAGATAGCTAGATAAAAGAATGGAGGATAGCCTTGGTCTGCACATTTAGGGTAGATTAGTAAGTGATTCATAGCCTTGTTGACTACTGGTATTCATTCTCTAAATCATCTGCAGACCACAGATCTAGGTACTATGACTGCTAGTGTTATTTTCCACCATGGTTACATATTTTATTTACACTACATAGGCACTAAGGATCATTGATCAAACTCGTTTGACCATTGATATCAATAGGGATAGCAACCTAATTCATAAAGCTGTCATCAATGTGATTCTAACCTTCTAATTTTAATTCTTCTGTGGAAAAACCCTTAAAGGATAAAGGTACTTTTGTATTGTTACTATTCATAAACTATGCATTGACTTATGTACCTGTGCTTAATCATTCTCTGAAGCTGTCGCAAAGAAACTCATTTTAGCTGTAAACAGGTAGCTACTAAATTTAAACAACCTTGTTTTGATAAAATACTTGTTGCAATAATGGGGCATTGCAAAGCAGGTTTTTACATCAGCCTGAATGTATGTCATTCCGAATGAATTTTTCTTACAGTTTGTTTCAGAATGACCAATGACAAGGCAGCTATTTTGCATATAACACTAGCTAATAACTCATAGCTAGTGTCTGTGTTAGAGCTTAGGTCAGTTACATCAGACTGACAATTCTGCTTTGTGAGAAAGAAAAGATGTAAGAACAATTGCAGTGCTCTAGTGATAAGTGCAGAAAACACATGCTGTGAACAGCAGTATAAACATCTTATATCTAGTGCAGATACTTTATGGTACTGTATGCAATCTTGAGAGTGGGAGTGGCCTGATGATAATATCACTGCTGTACAGATCATTTTGTCTGCTGAAAGTGTCTGCACCTCTGGTTCTGCTAGATAGACTATGACAGACCTGAGAAGCCAGCAACACAACATGGGGGTGTGTAGATAGTGTGAAACAGCTCACAAAAGCACAATAAAATATCAAACTGTGGAAGTTTATCAGCATGATGGATGGATTTATTATAATTGCAGTGACAGCTTGCACAAGGCAATAATTGGCTCTAAAGGTGCAGTTATCCTTTAATTAGGGTGCATAGCTTAGATGTCTGCTGGATGAGCAAAGCATGATCAGATAACTATCATTCCAAATGTACATATGAACAAGTCAGCATGACTCAGGTAAATGGCATGATTATTACCATGGAGAGCAGAGGGGGATTTTAAGTATATATATATATATATATATATATATATATATATATATATATATATATATATATATATATATATATATATATATATATATATATATATATATATATAACTGTACTGATATATATGGAGGACTGATACCAATCATTGTCTGTATGTGTGTTTACCTTTTTGTGTCTATAATGAAGTAGGGAAAATGTTGCCAGCCTGTTTTTACACAGTAATGTTATGTGATCAATGTTCAGACACATTATTTTCAATCAATCTTCTATTCAATCTTTTCCAGTTCTTTATCAGCAAACAATAGATTCTATTTACATAATGATATCACTGCCTTGCTGTTATTCCTGACTGAGACCTCTCCTTTATTCTTCATATCTAAACATGACCAAAATGTGCACCATCCCCCAACTGCATCCTTTCCTGACTTAGAAGACATTGAAAGACTTAATATATTCTCATTAACCTTGAAACTATGCATCCTCCTCACAGATCTCCTCCTACTAGACGCTCAACCCATATTGTGAAGGCTGCATACTCCTCACTACCCATCTTCTGTTGCTCCTCTCTAAATATCTCTTCACTTGTTTTAACCCATTTGAAAACAGCATTCAATGTTTTCTGCTGTCATTTCTCTTGATGGTTCATATTCCACCTATATCTTCACTTCAAACCATTTCAATTCACTTTTTCTATTAAGTTTTCTCCCAGGAGATCATTTTTTAGCTTCTGTATAAAATAAATTTTTAGCACTCTAAAATTGAAAAAGTACCAAAGTAGATGAAAAAGTACTGTTAAAGTTATTCTCAGTATTTTCTTGCTTGCTGGTGGCTTAAAGGTATTTTATTGTTAAGGTGTGAAAATATCACGTAGGAGAAAACTTAGGAGAAAAAGGTGAATTGAAGAAGGGCTATGCACCCCACACTGACACCTCCAATGGCCTACTTATGTCCTTATCACTTAAACAACCTTACACATCTGGTTTCCTCAAACTTCTAGACTGTAAGGTTGATGGGACAGGGTCCTTTTCCACTCCTGTTTTATTCTTTTATTACTGCCAGGCTTATGTTTATGAACTAGACCATTTTAATTAATTGATTGTACAGCATTTTATACTGAGGGTGATTTTAAATTGTGTTCCTGCAGCACTTTGCTACAGCTATGAGTGTTGGGAGGTTTGCAACAGCATCCTGGCAAGGCTGGGATAGAGCCAGGATGTGCAGTGAATTTCCTGCCAAAGCATTCCCATTGATCCAGTTGAATGCACCAACAGAATTCTCATGTAAATTCTCAAGTAGAAAACGCAAGTAAGCTCATCTGGGTAATACAGACTTAAGTTACATGCAGAGGCTTATTTGAATTCACTGCCAAGGATTTAGATTAGTTCATTTGTTTGGATCAATAGAAAGTCTAAGTCTAAGCATTCTGCAATCCAAAAATATATTATTAATAATAATAATAATCAGAATATAGAAGGGGATTATGACATTGATAAGAAACTTTTAAAACCAAGTTAGTGTGATTTTAGCTCATTAAAATATTTTATATCAAGTATATTTTTTCACAGTATCAGTTTTAAGCTTGAACTCTTTATGTAAAGAACATTAGAAATAGCCTCTGTCATCAATTCACCTGGGTAGTTGTGGCTATTTGGCTGCCCTCTTTTTTTGGGGAGGAAGGGGGGCAGGAAGGTAGGTAAGACCTCAACAAGGAGGATATTTTACAAGGGGGGGGGGGGGGGACGGGAACAGGTGCTGTCTCAATTTCCCACATTTAAAATTCCACCTGTCCAACTATTTTTTGCTACCACTGCAGCCATCAACTGAAATACAGAGTTCCAAGCCATAGGCTTGAATTACGTTGTGATTTCCCATGTGTGGACCTGACAAACACTTCTTTCCCTTAAATCCACAATCAGGTTTTTTTCTACCCATCAGTGGAACAATTCTGTTTAAGATGGCTTTACATCCATTATGTTAAGTTAATCAACTCAACAAGTAAATCTAAAGATATCATCATTATAAATATTTTCTACTTCTATTTGTTAGTCTCTGGCTCACATTTGACAGTAATTTCGCACTTCATCAGTCAACAAAAAACATTCTTTCTTGGCATTAAATAACTGTGGAGATTTCACCCTTTTATTAATGTTTTGTACACTACAATCTTCCGTTGCAGACCTACAGTAAGTCTATATTAGGTGTTTTAGGAGACACAAGAAAACAATGTTTGGAATATTGTGTTGACAACCATTGCTTGAAATCTATAAGTTATATTGACAAATACATTTTGTAAACTTTTTGTTGCATAGTAAAATCAACTGCATGTTTACCACAGTGAAAAAGATACATTATACAACAGGATATCATAACAGATTGTCATTTGCACTAACAAATGAGAATCATGTGACTTGGCATTGCATAGTGTATGGCAGCATGCACAATACCATAAAACGCAAATCATAGAGTTATTTGGAGCATGCAAGTACAAGCAGCACCCAAGAAACATGCATATGAGGATGTAGCGACACCAGAGTCTCAGGGAAGCTGGCGATTACAATATTCAACAGATTTCACAAAATAGTACAAGTTACCAGCTACAAATCTGGAGTGAACTAACTAGGAGTAAGGCAAAGGGGTTGTTCTAAACTACAGAACAGGCACTCAGTGGAACTGGCACAAGGAATGTTATCATCTTATTTTTAACCAATCTGTAAACAAAGTTGCCATTTTCACAATTACATTTTTATATTTTGAGTACAACGCTGGAGCCATTCAAATTTCAAAGTCCTGATGTGTTTAAAGACCAAAATCACTGCACACCTAAAGCACAAGTTTGTTTTGTTTATATAAAGAAAGCGAAAATAATGTTTCCTGATAGAGATGCAAAGGATTGTACTTTAACCGTAACCTGTGATCTATATGGAAAAACATTATATTGTTCCTTTTCGACAATATAGTCTAATTGCTTACATTACAAACAACTGTCTGCACACCCTCTGCTCCTCTTGGAATGGCTATTTATATAAAGCATTAGCCTGTACTGGGAATAGATACCATAAATCTGCAAACATTCTAATTTTGTAATTAAACTTGTGTAAAAAGTCCAGAGGGAATTTAAACACAGTATACATACTGGATTGCATCTTTCCTAATGTACGCCTATGCCAGGAATGACTTGCCGTAAAGGTGAGGCAGTATTCACCAGAAGGTGAAATCTGGCTCATCAGTAAACCAGTAAGGCTGATTGATCAAACACCAGAAGTTTAATATTTCTGTTCCTAATCTGTTAATCATTATTTCTAGTGTGTGTTCTCATATCCATACCTGTAAGAGGCCACCACAGGGGAACAAGCTTCCCTGGCTTGCCTGAATGCAGCTGTGGGGGTCCATCCAAAGAATAGGGTGCCTTTTGTCTATTACAGTACATTTGTTTTACACAATTACAGTGTGCACAGATGCACAGACTATGAGTCCCTTCAGCTGCATTTACAAGGCATTTGATAACTGATGGGGACCATATACCGTACTGTATATTTAACAGGTAGTTGCTAATCTTTGCATTTCAGTTTTCTTATGAGCCAAATCTCATCTTCAGGCCATGTCTGGCTCATCTCTAACTTCAGTAATATGGAGCAAAATCATAGATAATTTTAGAAACATATTTCAGGGGTATGTAAATTAGTTAATACTGCTTCTTCTGACGTGACAATGCAAAATTTGAGTGGAAATGGCCTGTTTGCAGGGCTTGTAAACTCCTCATTTATCTAGTGCTGCTGTTACAGAAAGTTCTTGACTCCATTTCACCCATTCATTAAACATGTAAGCTTGAAAAAAATGATGCACTGCCTTGCTCTTGTATGAATGTATTCTACCACACTAGAGAAGCCTGGCATATGGCAGGAGCAGCAGTGGTAATCGGCATTCCACCAAGCACTATATACTTTCCATAACACATGTATATGAAAGACTGTCTGAATTCTTTTTGCTCAGAAAAAGGCATTAATCAGCACAGTAATATATATTTGTTATGGAGTACTTTTCAACAACACACTTGGCTGTGACCACAGACTATGTTGTGCCTAGTGCCTAGATATCAGGGATTGGTCATAAACCTGTTAAGGCGTTAAGTACAAAAAATCTTTTTTGGACACCAGAGACTAGTAATCAACCATTTACTAGAGGTCAAGGATATCCCTTTTGTACAGGGTGCTGAAGTATGGACAATCTACTTTGCAGTGAGTACCAAAGCCTTTGCAGACATTACTCTTGCATGTTAGGTTTAAGGATTACTAAACCATAAGTTGTCAGTGCTAAAAACACTGTATGGTGTTTGAAAAATAGTACAAAATTAGACTATGGTGATATATTTGCCAATTTTACTCTGGATGCTATCAGCACCATTGGTAATAATCATTTAAAGAACATCCGTCACATAAAAAGCTTCAACCTAAAACTTTATTCAATGATGAGTAATGTATTGACTAGTGCTATGGTTATTGTAAATAACTCCCTAGTTTGCAAATAAATCTATATATTGTACATACTTGAATATAAGTCTAGAAATGTAGGACTGACTCACTAAATAAAAGTATAGGGGTCGACTTTTACACAAGTCACCAGCAACACTGAGCGCACTGAGTACGGTGTGTACTATTAGTGACATTCACATTTGCAGCAATTTACCCAGTGGTAAATGATACTTTCTTGATAAAGAAAATGCCAAGAAAACACAGCTTTGAAAGTCTTGGCCATAACAATTAACAAGGAAAGGGGCAGGGGTAAAAATACTGGGCTGCAGGAAGGGGAGTGCATAATTGCTGCACTTGGGGGCCTGGAGGAGTTATTGACTGTAAGGGTTAATAGCTGCAATTCTGTATGCAGTGCAGTCATTAAACCCTCCTGGTCCCCAAGTGCAGCTATTATTTCTTCCTGGTGCCCAAGAGCAGCCACTTACTTTTCTGGGTATACTTATACTTGAGTCAATAAACAAATTCCAGCTTAAGAGGGTTAAATGTTGGAGTCGACTTATACACGAGGATAAGTCTATAAAATCAGACATGAGTGTGTGCATTTGTACTCCATCACTTGAAAATACCTTTTCCCATTTCGATGAAACTTGGTATACATATCCCTTACTACTTGGGAAGATTTCTTCTGTGGGTCTCATGCCCCCGCCCCCCTGCACACCTGGGCAGAACCACAAACAGTTAATCAGATTTCACCCATTCAGGTCAATGGGAAAATTCAGAAGGCTGCCATTCTTCCAGCAATAAAGCACCCAAACTTGGCACAGTTGGTCACTTGGTGACTGAGGTTAAACCTTTAGGGAAAGTGGGTGGAGCATAAAACAGCTAACCAAATTTCAGCCATTCATTTAAAATGGGAAAATGTAAACTGCAGCAATGCTTAGCTTGCTAATTGCAGGGTTATCAAACTTGGCACAGTTGGTCATTGGGTGACTGGCAATAATATTCAGGAAAGTGAGTGGAGCCTACAGCAGTGAAAATTCACCTATTGATTTTCAAGGGAATATTTAAATTGCTGCTATTCTTACACTGTTAATGGCAGAGTTGGTCATTGGGTGACTGGGGTTCAAATTCAGAAAAGGGGACAGAGCCACAAATAGCCAATCAAATTCGTTTTATTGATAATCTTTTTCTATTCTCACATTATTGATGCCAAGGCCCCAAAGCTCACAAACTTGGTCACTGAGTGAATGTGTGTCAAGGTTGGAAAAAGTGGCCTGACAAAACAACAACCATATACCGTACATACCCGAGCAATGTCAGGTCATAAGCTAGTGTCTTATAAAGACACAGAAATTCAGCTTGACATACCTGAGTTAAACTAAGTCATAGTGAACATAGATTTCACTAACAAGGCTTTATGCAGTTATCTTAGAATACCATCCTTCACTCTTGGTTTAACCCTAGTCCGTGCTCCTTCTAGTTCCCTGGCTGTTAGAGATGTCAGTAATCCTGCAATGGTAGCTGTTCACAGGGAAAATCCTCAGACAAGACACCCGTGATTTACACCAGCTTTTACAAGGCGAGCGGAGGACAGCTGCACATCCACATATCACTATGTGTGTTTCATGGCAATGCATCTCTGCCTGCATTAGTGTAGTTCTATTGAGTGACTGTCCTCAGCTTGCCTGCATAGAAGTGTCATAAATCACAGAGTTCTCTTTTTCCTCTGATCAGCTATCTTAGCAGGATTACTGCCATTTCTAACACAACGAGCAGGGACATGGACTAGGGTTAAACCACATGTAAAGGGATGTTATTCTAGGGTAACAGCACACTGCGTGTAAGTTGAAAAGTATGTTCCCTACTGATTTAATGTGTTGCAAGACTCATGATCTGCTGGTCTAAATATCATAATCAATAAAATACATTTATGTTCAAACAGTGAGATAACTTAAAGTGATTGTCCAAGCTAGACAAAAAAAAGAATCTACTTACCTGAGGCTTCCTCCAGCCCGTGGCAACCGTCCTGTGCCTTCACCGCAGCTCTGATGGATCCTGGTCTACTCCGCTGGTGCAGCCGATCTCGCCAGGTCGGGTTCGGGTCGGCTTTTTCTGCGCTCCATCACGCGGGTCCACTGTGCCTGGGCATTACCGTCCTGATGACGTCGGAGGGACCACGTGACCCACGCAGTGGAGCGCAGAAGAAGCCGACCCGGAACCCGACCTGGCGAGGTTGGCTGCATCAGCAGAGAAGACCGGGAGCCATCGGAGCTGCAGCGAGGGCACAGGATGGCTGCCATGGGCTGGAGGAAGCCCCAGGTAAGTGGATCTTTTTTTTTTCTAGCTTGGACAATTACTTTAAGTAAGCATAACCCTATACAATACAATACATCATTACTCCTTAGTAAATAAAATCTTAATTTTCAGGGTTTTTTTTGTGACTGATGTCCTTTAAGATAAATAAAATATGAGTCATCCTTGATGCATGTAATTATCACTTATGTTCATTTTTATAACATTTTTTTGATTGATTTCATATCAGAATATAAAGAGGTAAACACAGTATCCGTAGGATACCCGAGGAATTGATCCACCCAAAGCAGCCTTTCACACATGAAAAAAATTGTATGCAAATTGTGTTTTCCAAATTTGCGTTCACTGCACTTCTAATGCAAGTAAATGACACCGCACTTGTGCGATTTAACGCAAAGTTTCTCATCTGAATTTTCTGCAGAAAAAAAACCCGGCCTACATGGATGTAATTTTTTCGTAACCAACATGTGAATGACAAACTGAAAGTCAATACAAAAAAATGCAAATTTTTGCACTGCAAATGTGAAAATTCACATATGAATGTAAAGGTAATTACATACAAATTCATGTAAATTCACTTTAACATCCATGGAAGAATCATAATGCAAAAATTTGAAAAAACGCAGAATCGCAAATACAAAAATCGTAGGAATAAGTGTGAAGGCGCCCCATTGTGTTGTATACTGATGTTATATTCCACTCATCTATGTATAAATACATTTGGAAATTCTCCAGTCATCCGATGAGCTCACATTTTATTCTATGTATATTGTTGATTGTTGATTGTACAGGATGCGCACAGCAGATCCTGGTTGGTGCTGTGTGTTCCTGACTTAAAACTTGCTGAACTGAGTAGAGGAGTATCCTTTGCTACACACAGTATAACCCTTTGAGTGTACCAAGTATAATGGCCGCTGTTATGATACTAATCGCCATACTTTTTATGGTGCCCTGATCACTACTGTAAGCATTCTCTTTTCCAAATAATACAGAACAAATTACATAGCAATCTGTTGTCTCAGAATCGATTAAATCCTAATGCTGAATTATTACTGCTCTTAATATGATTGGTTTTACCAGCTTCCTGAGAAGAAAAAGTACAGTCAAAACTAACTGCCACAGTTGATAGTGCATGCACTTAGTGTTTATGATTAATTAACAATAGATGTGACATCACGGAAAGATAGCAATGCCTGCATTTGCATTTTCCATTGAGCAATAAGACTTGAATGGAAGGCATGTATTTAGGGAAAATATAGTGTCAATTGACAAAATGAATTACTTTATTTATTGATGTTCAGTATTACAAATAGCTTTTATATACATGCCCAAAATGTAGCAGATAAATACAAAGGAGGCATTTAAAAAGGGTAGAGGAACTAATACACTACTCCTGTTTGCACATACTATGGAAATTCCTAATGTATACCTTTGCAGCTCTGATTAAATATTGAAGAATTGTTTTAGGCAGTTTAATGACAGACTTTGGCAAGGCTAAAATGGCTGAAGCAAACTTTCCAATAGCTCTCTAAAAGAAGGACAAAGCAATAGGAATTAGTAGAAAACAGTGAACATTAATGATAATGAAGAAATCTTAAACCACATAAAAAGCACATTGACATTATGGAAGACTAAAAAAGTGTGACATTAGCTGATGCCAGAGGTTATTGGTGGCACACATCACATAAAGGTTATTTGGGTTACAGTGGATATACCTCCATGCACTGCTGTGTCTGTAAGAAAGCATTCATTAAACAAACAGTTATACAAATGATGAAAACATTCTAAATTTAAGTTCTGTATTTTAACCACTTAAGGACCACGGTGTTAAACCTCCCTAGTGACCAGGCCATTTTTAACTAAATAGACCACTGCAGCTTTAAGGTCTCGCTGCAGGGCCGCACAACTCGGCACACAAGTGATTCCCCTCCAACAGAGCTCTCTGTTGGTGGGCTAAGATCCCTTTCAGGATGTTTATTTATTTATCTTTTTAATAAACATTTATCTTAATATTTTTTAAATAAATTCTTCAATTTTTTTTTATATTTTCATAATCCCCCCTCCCCCCGCCAGCCAATCAGTGCGATCAGCTGGCATAGGCTTCAGCCTATGGCAGCAGATCGCCTTTGTGCCTCTGGAGGGGACAGCTGAGTAATACGGCTTTCCCCTGTACAGCGCTGCCTCAGATCTCTGCTGAATGGTCATATTTTTCTGACATAATGAAAGGGAACTTGAAGTGAGAAGTATATGGAGGCTGCTATATTTATCTTTTAAAAAATACCAGTTGATTGCCAGCCCTGCTAATATATTTGACTGCATTAGTATCTGAATCACACAAGCATATATCTAATCTTGTCAGATTTTTGTCAGTAACACACGTTCTGCTCCATGCTTGTCCAGGGTCTATGGCTAAAAGTATTAGAGCAGAAGATCAGCAAGGCAACTGGTATTGTTTGAAAGGAAATAAATATGGTAGTCTCCATATCCCTCTCACTTTAGGTTCCCTTTAAATGTTAAGAAGCTTCTAACATTATCCAATGCAATTGCTAAGAGCCATGACAAAATAAAGTAGCAGCAACTATCTGTAAATATCAATGAAAAACATTAGTAGCAGCTGCTTAGCTTAACTACCTGCGGACCGCCGCAGTATAAATCTACGGCGGGCAGGCGGCGCTGCGGTTCTGACCAGACGTAAACTCTACGTCCCATTCACCGCGCGCCCCCGCTCGTCCCCGCCGCTCTGCCCCCGTCGCAATGTGCTTCCCTGCCGCCTCTATGACGGCAGAGCACTGTGAGCCGGGCAGGAGCCGTTTTCATTGGCTCCTGGCCCTGTCATTCATGTAAGCCATTCCCGTTGGCTTACCTGGAGTGACAAGGTCAGGAGCCAATGAAAGCGGCGGCAGAGAGAGCAGCCTGCGGCGGGGACAGAGCAACGTGACCGGCGGATTTTATCGTCCATTCGTCGGGAAGCGGCGGTTTACTGTACCAGCACCCTCTGGTCCTTAAGGGGGCAGAGGGTGCTGGTACTCAAGTGGTTATCTTAGGAACTTAGACTGGAAGCAGCAACTAAGCCTTCTGAGTAGAGTGTCATGGCGTCTTATTGACTTGTGGGGAGGGGTGTGTGTGGAGGAAGGGAGTGGTATTGGTATTCCCTTTTTTTTCCGGTATTCCTTTTTATTTTTGCACACCCTGCAAAAAGATGTTTTCATCAAGTCTTTATTTAAATAATGAATTAATTAAATAAAGCAACTTACTGGGGCATGTATCAAGTGCCTGACCATTGAACATTTTCCTTTTCATGTGACCAGTGGTCTCCTTACATATTCTAACCAGAGAAGCTGATTGGTTGTTAGGAGGGATGAGTAAAAAAAATGCCCTACATCAGACACTTCATACATGGGGACATTTAAAGAGGAACTCCAGTGAAAATAATTTAATATAAAAAGGTGCTTAATTTTTACAATAATTATGTATACATGATTTAGTCAGAGTTTGCTCATTGTAAAATCTTTCCTCTCCCAGATTCACATTCTGACATGTATTACATGGTGACATTGTTACTGTGGGCAGATTATGTAGCTGTTCTGGCTTTAACAGACAGCTATAAACAGCCATTTCCTGTGTGTGTCATTGTTACATTGTGGCAGTTTGCCCAGAGTACCGTACGGTACCAGAGCCTCTTGTGGGAGGGGTTTCAGCACAAAATCAGTCATACAGCGCCCCCTGATGGTCTGTTTGTGAAAATCATTATATTTTTCATGTAAAAGTGGGTATCAGCTACTGATTGGGATAAAGTTCAATTCTTGGTCGGAGTTTCTCTTTAAATGTAAGCTTGGGGCTAGATAATAGAAAAAATATAGGATCAAAGGTAATCCGTGTAAAAAATGAATATCTTTTGTACACGCAAAGGAAAATCTAGTACGAATCAGGGTGTATAAACATATAAGCCAGAAAATTGTTCGGAAGTACTCTATTTTTCTAAATACTTCTTCGTTTTGACATAAATATTATCATCCTGAAGTGAGAAAGATCTGGGTTAGCAGAGATCAGTTGAAAATATATCACATGTCAAGCAGATATAAGCAATGCCAAATGTTCTTCTTCACTTTCCTGTTCCCTGCTATACTGAAAAATAAAGTTCTTAAAGCTTTATTTGTTCAGTACATTCCCGGCAAAAAGTGAAGAGGGTCATATACCAAAAACACCTTTCTCATAATGAAGGGTTTTGTCAATGCTATGAGCAAGCAGCATTGCAACTGAATGAATCCAGTGTTCATTTCAGTATTAAACATAACGACACAGTAGTTTGCCTTATGTATAAAAAGTATACTGCAGAAAAATGTGCTTATCGTGCACAAATGCTGCCACCTCCGGCGCTAAACCTACCTGGAATGCTGATTTTTTCCGAGGCTCATCCTCATCTTTATTCTCATCTTCTTCTTCCTCTTCACTGTCCGTCTCAAATAAATAATAATCACCGCTTCTGACCACTGAGTAAGATAAAGTAATTACTCACTTCTTACATTAGTACAAAGGTTTGACAATCACAAGGGCTGATGTAGCAGAAAAAGAATAGCATTAGCTGAATTGATAAGATCACTTGATGTAATGGCTGATGGATAATTTCCCCAACTGTCCTACCACCTTGGATAATGCACCGCTTCATATCTTAGGGCCATATTCATGTATATTAAACTTCACCAGAGAAGTAAAGTAAAAATGTAGACAGTATAGATGTTTGTAGATTGCAGTATATTTTAAAGTTTCTAATGTTACCTTATTGGTGTTTGTAGCTGTGTTACAGCAGTGCTTATACACTCTGTAGTCAGGAGGAGCTCCACACCAGAAAGAAGATGAGTGTGCCTCGACCTTCACCTCTGCGTCCACTGAGGTGCTCAAAGCATTCAAGTAGTAAAGAGGTCGGCACCACTCCAAGCATCAGGAAAAGCTCTTTTATTGCATCACCATTGTGGCTTAACAATGACAAACGTTGTTTCGGGCATAGCCCTTTTTCAAATTGCAACAGCCATATGGCTGTTGCAATTTGAAAAAGGGCTATGCCCGAAACAACGTTTGTCATTGTTAAGCCACAATGGTGATGCAATAAAAGAGCTTTTCCTGATGCTTGGAGTGGTGCCGACCTCTTTACTACTTGAATTACAGCAGTGCTTATGCGTGCTAGTTGAGCAATACACCTTTAGCTGTTACATATTTATATGACATTAGCCATATGAAAGAAGTCTTGATTCGTATAATTGTCCACAATGCATCAGTGTGCATCAGGTGGGCATCTATTTAAGTGAGCTGACATTTAAATGGTAGATGCTCTGACACTAGGCAGTAGCTGGCTTATGCAAGGAGGAGCGTCTCAGCCACTTAAAGGCACATACTATTCAAGTACACTGCAGCACAAACATAGCAGAAACTGAAGACCAACGTACCTATCTGTAATATATTAGGAGACACTGGTTTCACATATTTGCAAATGCATGTCATACAGGGACATCATTATTATTAAGGTCCATACAGACGTCGGACTTTTGCGAACGACGGGTCGTTTGAACGTCCCGTCGTTCAGTCGTCCGCACGCGAAATCGGGCGTGTGTACAGACCGGCGGATCGCTCAAACTCAGTCTTATCACCCGAACGACAGTCTGTACACACGCCCGATTTCGCGTGCGGACGACTGAACGACGGGACGTTCAAACGACCCATCGTTCACAAAAGTCCGACGTGTGTATGGGCCTTTATTCTTGATTTATAAAGCACCAACATATTCTGTGGTGCTGTGCAAAGTAGGAAAACAAACAAGGGGTACATAATGAGACAGACAATGATATACATCAAATATGGACACTGGTACAAAATACAGAATTGTTGATTACCATGACAAATGTAACACAATGAATAAAATGTATAACAGAGTGCAAGCTATAATATGAATAACAAATTCCAAGACACAAAAGGGTGAGAGAGCCCTGCCCTTGCGAGCTTACAGTCTAAAGGAATGGGGGGAAACAAGAGGTGGGGCCACACTAAGGCTGTCTCTTGTGTCTGTGACCTGACCTCTACTCGACTTTAGGAACAAGTATCCAGTGTGAATTAGGAATTCCCTTGCATGGAGGATACCCATTAGTCTAAGATACATAAGCCAAGAGCTGCTTGGTTTCAAAGTACTTCCCATTTCCTTGTCAGTCAAGGGAAAAATCATCCCCTCACTTTGAGCAAGACCAGCTAGAGACCTTTACAGAACACTTCTCTGCTGTATGGTTTACTTACCTGGAATTTCACTGGAAGAATAGACTACACTGTGTAAACATGTAGGATAATAACCCTTTGGTAGATAAGGTGGTAGCTCCAAAAGACTAAATCAAGCCAAGAAGTATACATAGGTCATGGATATTCAAAAGCACACTGCACCACCCGCCTATTTCTTATACACCCTGCTGGGTAAAACATTTCCCCTGTCAAAATCCCTCCCCAACATGGATGTCAGAATAGAGGGTGGATTATCCAATCAGTGGGTTTGTAACGAAAAGTATAATACTTTTGGATAGATTTAGCTTTTATTCCAATGTTTAAATACTGTATGTTATGGGCTAGATAATGAAAAAAAAAAAAGAAAACAATAGCACAACCTACACATTATAATAACCTGTAGGGAAAAAAATGAGCATCTGACATGACTGATCAAAAGTGCAAACGAAGAACCACAGACTGTAGAGTGAATGTCTAAATATCGGTTTAGTGCCTGTTAATTAAGAAAGACCATTTACGCCTCCATGTTAGTAACTTATCAATAACCTTATATCCTTGAGCAGAACATATTTTGCATTGACATTACAATTTGTATTTTTCTATCAAGCCTAAGGAAACATAGACACAGCAAAATGAAAGATGGCCAGAACTATGTAATGGCAGCCACAACTTTGCTTTTATCCAGAAGATGAGTGCTAAAGTAACGCATGGACTTCAGCTCAACACCCAGATGATAGCCTCTGGACAGTGAAGGGAAACTGATGAAAAATGATTATTTTGCCCTCATTATTTATCATCCATTAAACATAAATATATTTTTATTTTTGGGGGCAGTAACAGGATGCTTGTTTACAAGGAATAAACAAATCTTAGACCATTTCATTTAATTTCAGAAAACTGACTTATTTGAAATTTGGAAGAAAAAAAAAAGAAAAAGAAAAAAAGGTTTTGGCTCTGTAAAATCAGAAACTACTTAAAACAAGTGATGGCAACTTCATATATGTTGGAAGAGGCATGGCCTGATTGAGATGCACTGGTACACTCTGCAATCAGATATCAGTCCTCTTTAAGCTAATCGTAAATATAAATGTATGCTATAATAATGAGGGCAAAAGCAGTAGGTATACATTGCAAAATGGAGTAGTTCATTTGGGCAATATCATTAGATATTAAGGCATGGAGTTGATGAGCATATAAATAGTGATGGATGGACAGAGATATTGAGGCCACAGTTGGTAAATACAATTACAAAGGATTATTATCAGGCATAGTGTTTGAAATGGAATTAAAGTCTGTGCATTAGCATCATAAAATCATTTCACCTGAATTAGTGGTCCTAAAATATCTGCTGCCCAAATCACTTTTACCCACAATGGGCATGACCAAAATGATACAAAATGTATGTACCAAACCCTAATTTAAATGCTCAAATGATGCATACCCATTGCTGAATTACTATGGATATTATTCAAACTAAATTAGATATTAATAAGAGGCATATTCACCAAGCCAGTGGTTCTGCTGTAAAGCATGTTTCTGAATAAGGCCCTTATTAATAAATGTGTAGAGACCTCAGTTTGTTTATTTTATAATGATGTGACAAATAAATCGGACACATACTGTTGTAACAATTTAGGAATATTAATATATGCAACAACCTTAATTAAAGAAAGCTTTAATATGCTATGTACAAAATTTCAACAATACATGTCCAATTTACACTGTGTAAGATCCATACACATTACCCCTTTGCTGCCAAGGAACAGTTACTCTTCAATATTTCCTTAATTCCATTAGCAACCAAGTGGTTATAATCTAATATGTTGGCCTATATTTGCGCAGCAACAGATTAATTTTAAGATTTTGAGATCAATTTTCATAAGAAATTCAATTTAACTTAGTTAATATCAGGAAACATGGGCCAACATCAACCATTACGTTCTAAAAAGAGATGGGTCTCATCAATAATGTAAACGTTTATTTGGAAAAGAGAAACACTGGCATAGTTTGCTTGTGACTCCACAGATTTTGTCTTGTAGTACCCAGTAATTGGTTGGTTGTATTAAAATTAAACGCGACTGCAATTTTTAATATGCATGGTAACTTTTAGAGCAAATTTAAACCACATAATTTTCAATATAATTTGTGTGTGACCATAAAAATTGGAAGGGGGTATGGCATCTGATTATACAGCAAATTATTGCACAATTTCTGTGTTAAAGCAGAACTACAATCAAAATGTCTCCACTGCTACTGTAATAGCTTTACAATGATCTTATCCTGGGATATTTAGCAATATACCACAGTGACCCCAAGTGAGCTGGACAGGCTACTGGAAGACTGTCATTTTATCTCAGGCTGCATAAGATAAGACTTTACTCATAGCAGTAACCTTCTGTGTGCAAGTTACATTGGATTTAAAGGGGGTTATAACATCCAAGAAAATTGACTAAAAATAGTTAGTGTCCCACATATATATGTAAACCTCTTTCTTTCTAAAATGGGCCCTTATATGTCACCTATTTTTTTATATTTTTTAATTGGTCTGTGTGACTTTACTGAACTGTGCCAAACTGTGCAGTGCCAACAGTGAGAAATTTACAGTATATATTACTTTTAGCTACAGTAACAAGGTTACCTCAAAATGCAAATAAAAGAAACCCACTTCAGATAAGGACACTGACTAGAAAGTCAACTGACCTCCCCCCCTCCCCATTTGAAGAGTTTACACAGTGATCAGCCTGTTATCTAGGTAATGTTTGCTGTGGGACGGACCGTAATCTGTAAAATAAGCAGTAAATTAACATTGAGCTGGGTGAAAAAAAAAAAAAGAAAGGGCAGTAGTGATGTCACTTTTGGCATCACAGAGAAACAGTAAAAATGGGAACCAGCAGAATTATAATTTTCTTTTTTCATATCACATTTTTCTAAAATCTACTATAAACACTAAACACAACAGGATAGGTAAGCTAAATAAATATTCTTTTTGGATGATTTATTTTATTACAGCTATTATGGACTTTCATTCCCCTTTATCAGTTTTGCTTGGCTACAAAGCTCTCTGATTTAACCAGATATTACATTGTTATGGAAGATGTCTGCTTCCAGTACTAGCTACTGTGACTGAGGGATAAAGATTTAGTTAATTGACAGTTGACTTTAGATTACATTCAGATGCCACATATGTGCCCCTTGATTCCGATTAAAACAAAATATTTTGATTTTGTAAATATATTTTGGCTTGGTTTTGTCTTAGATAGTGTATATCTCAACATATTCTGTGGAGTGACACATTTTAAACCATGCAGAGAAAACAAACAGTGGATTCTGGTCAAGGATATAAGGCGTAAATCCATATATTTTACAAATGATTAAGAAAACCTACTGGAAGCATGATCAACCCAAGGCCGCCACCACTGCTTTTTTTTGCCCTTGACTTTCTCTTTGTCTGCTTCTCCTAAAATGAAATATGGTCATACATTAATTAAAAGAAATATGTCAATGAAAAGTTTTATACATCAAAGTAAATTTCAGAAAATATATACAATTATATTTATGTGTATGACGGATTAAAGTTATAAACCATTTTGCAGTAAGGTCTGTGAGAGGTATAGATGTATCTCTTATTGGACCTGAACCAATTCCCTTTTTCTCCAAAGTTTTCTCCTAGGTGATATTTTCATAGTATAAATGAAATAAATTTTAAGCCACCAGCAAGCAAGAAAATACTAAAAAAATAATTCTGACAGTACTTCTTCATCTACTTTGTGGTACTTTTTTAATTGCAGAGTGCAAAATTATTTTAAACAGAAGAGGAAAAGTATCTCCTAGTCAAAAACTTGAACTGGATCAGGTCTATTATATCTTGACAATGAATGGCCATGAACTGCTTACTTCAAATCCAGAACATATTTTTATTTATTTAACAATGAACTACATCCTTTTATTTCAGTATGTTTTAGGATATATTTGGTGCTCTTTGCTAAAATAAAATTTACAGTTTATCAACTATATTTTGCCAACAAAACTCTATGAATTTACTGTTGATTTTGGTATAGAATCTTTAGAGAGTTTGCTCATCTATTGTCGCCCTTACTCGAGAATGTTGTTTTTCAATTTGTATTTATTTATTTTTTTGCACTGAAATGTATTTTTAGAATATTAAGCAATGTAAATTGAAAGTGGAACTAAACCCAGAACTTCCTCGCTGCTGTAAAAGCCACACGATGATAACCTTTATAAAAAATAAATCTTCATTACAATTTATGGAAGTTTTTTTTTTTATTGAAGTTTTGCTTGGTTTCACACTTGTAGAAAGCACTGAAAGGGTTAAGCCTCAGTGTTTACTATATGGAGAGCTGCCTAGACAAAGTATTCCTTCAGTCTATTCTCAGTTGCTGATAAGAACTAATTAAACAGGCTGACCTACCTAAGCAAACACAGAACCCAGAGAAGTGAATTTCTTAAGCAACTATGGCCCATATGCAATTACCTTTTTCTTCTCAGTTTTCTTCTAGGTGATATTTTCAAACTTGTCAGTAAAATGCTTTTAAAACCACCAGCAAGCAAGAAAATGCTCAAAATAATTTTGATAGTGCTTTTTCAACTACTTTTGGTACTTTTTCAATTGCAAAACGATGAAAAGTTATCTTAAACAGAAGATGAAAATGTATCTCCAAGAAGAAAACTCTAAAGCAAAAGTTAATTGCATGTGGGCCTATATGTAGAATAAAGATTTTTCATTGCGTGCTGTGCAAGAGCTCGAATCCATTTTAGTAACAAGTTCTGCAACATTGAAACAATGTGTGTTGAGAGGATAATTTTATTAAATTCTACAGCCACTGAAATTACAGTGTATCATACAACCCTTAAGCATAATTAGAACATCACTATTGTAGATGTTCTGTTACATATATTCCTAGTCTGAGGAAATAAGTGTATTCTTATAGAGTATTAATTATTTAAATTAGCCGAGGAACATAATTTCTTTTATATTAAACGGGCAGTTAAAGCTCAAGAAAAAACAAACATCCCTTCACGTTTCACCCCACTCTACAACAGATTATGAGTTGTCAAAATATTTGAAGCAGGTATAACCTCACAGGAATTCATATTAAAATTCCAGCAATTATATGGAAATGGCTTGTTCCAGGATCTTTAGGAAGGTCGATGTTGTGCCATCATAGCACCCTATCAACTTCCACGGTGGTTGAAGATTGGCATATACAGGTTCTAACCTTCTTTAGCACATGTTTCATTGGGAGGGGGTATGATTACAGCTGTTGCTTATCCCCATCCTCACCATTCTCAATAGGAGAATGTGTGGCTAATTGACCTTTCCACATGAAATGGAAGGGTGCATTGAATTGTGAAGATGGAGCCTGGCTTGGCTGTCAGTCAATCTGTTCTGGGTAGCAGAAAGAAGATGTGTTATGAAGCCTAAGATCATATTACACATTTTACTTCTTATGTCTATGAATCTATAGTTAATGTATTGGCAAACAAGTTGTGTTTATTATTATTATATCTTTTTTTGTTGAACTAAACTTTTAGAAGGTTGTGGGTAAAGAGGATGTGTCCCTAATTTTAAAGCACGTCTTATGCAAAATTAAAGTTCAGTACTTACAGTATAGAAGGCTATCTTACTGGAAGAGACCCTGCTAAAGTGTTGAGAAAGGGATTAAACCATTAGTAGCACTCTTTACTGCAGCAACAGTCACACTATTTGAGTACCACGGGTCGCACTAATAGCGTAAGGGTCCCATGGACGGTTGTGCAATGTTTCCCGCCTGACACAGCGTTTGTCGTTTCAAGTGAATGGGCAGTGCCATTATGATCATTTTCTGCTGTTTACCGTCTTTTGCACAAATGCCATGTTTTTTTGCTATTTTCCCCCGTTGTTTATGCCTACCCAGGAAGCAACATGGTGCTTTTAGGGTGGCTTACCACCGCGTCTCTGTGCACTCTGTGCATGAAAATAATTTAATGAGATGCTTCCAGAAACCTGTGTGAACAGGCCCAAACTCACGGTGTACAATCCCGGAAATAAGGGTAATATTTCCAATTGTTCTGTCTGTGCACGGCAACATTACCTCACTCTTCTGCAGCAAGACCTCATAAATGGTTTTAAAGTGTTTATTGCCATATTGTATTAAATGTAATGGACACAATCTCGTGCCCGTTACTTTTTTGTTAGTAAGTAATATAAGCATTTGTGTATCTGTATTTTTGTTTCTCTGATTATGATTAATCCGTTTTAACTCATTTGGAAACTTGGTTCATTTTAAATTGCTTATTTTTGCATAGGAAATAATTGAAACATAAACTTTTGGAACATTTTACCATAAGCTTACCTTCATCATCATCATCTTCCTGTTTTGGAATTTCATGGCCTTCTCCTGATTCTTGAGCCAGACTTAACATTCTCTCTTTACCTTTTTTATATTTTTCCTGCCTGGCTTTAATGCGATCCATCCTGGTAAAATGGAAAAATATTATCGTATCTGGCAAGCACAATAGGAGACAGTGCAAACTGTTTAAAAAAAAATTAAAAAATTAATTATATATCAGATTCATGAAAACTGTAATTTTTTTAATTGTCCTAAACCTGATTAAGTATGTACAGAAAAACACACTAAGTGAAAACTTCTCTCTTTACAGTCTCAGGGCCATAGGCTAAGACTTTTAGCAGTGGCTGGATAGTGTAATGGTTAAGGGCTCTGCCTCTGACACAGGAGACCTGAGTTTGAATCTCGGCTCTGCCTGTTAAGTAAGCCAGCACCTATTCAGTAGGAGACCTTGGGCAAGACTCCCTAACACTGCTACTGCCTATAGAGGGCATCCTAGTGGCTGGAGCTCTGGCGCTTTGAGTCCGCCAGGAGAAAAGCGTGATATAAATGTTCTGTGTTTGTTTGTTTGTTTTATAAAGGAGAGATGCAAATGCACATACTGTCTCTTGAGTTGGTCCATAGACTTTTTCTCCTCTTCCAGTCTAGCCTTTACAGCTTTGACAATTGTTGCTTGAAACAGTTCTGCACCTCTGAAAAAGAAGAAAAGTAAAAATCAGAAGTTTTCCACAAAAATAGTTTACTGCAAATCAGACCTTATTACCTTGTATATATGTATTAGTCTTTCATTCTATCTCTAAATCTTTCAGGAAATGTAGCACAACACTGCTAAAATGTAAGTGTTTAAATGGCGTGTACATTGCAGATTATTGCATAGCATTGTGTTATTTTAATATAGCTTATTTATCTTATTTTATAATAAATAACTAGTCCTGAGAAAAAGAAAGTATACCCTCCTTTAATTGTAAGGTTTTGTATATCAGAACATAGTACACAAGCAGGACCTAAGAATAGGTAAATACAACCTCTGATGAAGAGCAACACATAGCATATTACATTACAAAATTATTACATAATTACATAATTAGTTAACAAATTTTGTTTTGTCAGTTTGCTGGTCTGCTCGTGGTTGAATCATGGTGTGTGCTGTTTTATCAATTTTAAGGCGATGACAAGGAGGAAAGACATAAGCCATTATCTATGATGGTTTAAAAGGAAATTTCAAAACAAGAAGACAACTGCCAAGCTTCCCAGGAGTGGAGCTTGCAGCAAATTCACCCCAGTCACACCATGCAATGTTCAAAAAAAAAAATTTGACCCCCCCCCCCCCACACACACACACACACACACAAGAACTACATCTCAGACTTTACAGACCTTAGTTACAGTAAACCTTAAGTGACCTTAAAAAAAAAGACTAAGATACTTACCCAAGAAGAGGGAAGTTCCCTGCCTTGTTCAACTGCTGTCCCCTGGTGAAGATATTCGAACAGGTTGGTTGAATAAAACTTTGGGACTCCTTGTGCAGGCTTTGGAAGTACTTGCATCCTCGAGTTCTTCCGAAGATGAGTAAATTGTATAGCGCACCTGCAAGTAGGTGCTCTCACATGCGTAGTACAAATGCTCCTATCGGGGATGAGAGTGCTTCCAAAGCTTGCTGAGGAGTCCCCAAAGTGCAAATTTTGAACAGGCAACAGTGGTGGTGCGAGAGCACAGAGAGAGGACCAGGAAAGCTTCTTTATTTTTAGATAAGAATCTAAGTCCTTTTTTAGGTTGCTTCTGATTTACTTTAACATATTATATGTTAAAGTTAAGGAAAGAACAATTAGAAAAAAACTGATCAATTTGACCTGTTTGGAAGGGTTGCCAGAAAGAACATAGCAGCATAGCTTAGGTTTGCAAAGGTCTCTTAAAACAAACCACAAGACACTGAAACAATGTCTGTTGGACAGACAAGACAACCACTGAGATATCTGTCCATAATACAGCACAAACACCTCATACCAACTATCATATATTGTGGTAGAGGAAGATGTGTGCTTGTTTTGCAGCAACAGCACCTCGTAACCTTGTAGTTACTGAGTTGACCTTGAACTCCTCTGTATATTAAAGTATTTTAGAGTCAAAAGTTAGGTTATATGTCTGCAAATTAAAGCAAGTTTTGCATAAAGAAATACCTACAATCCTCAATAAACCAAAACAGTTGTTGTGAACAGGAGGGGCCAAATTCACCCACAACAATGATTAGAGCCATGCAGAAATGGTTATTTCACATTATTGCTGCCAAATTTGTAGTGTTGGGCGAACACCTGGATGTTCGGGAACGTTCGCCGAACATGGCCGCGTCACGCGTACCCTCGTATGCGTCATCACGCAGAGGACGTGAAGTCAGAGAAAGGGCGGAAGTACCACAAGGGTACTACTGCTGAACCGCCCGCTGCCCGGCCTCCCTCAACGCGTCACTCTCCGGACTCCTCCTCCTCACTCACTTCACAGTGCCACTGCCAGCCACTACCACCGGTACTATTTTACTTTCCTTAAACTTTTGTATGGGGAAGTGGGCAGAGGGGGGAGCGCTAGCGGAGGGGGTGGGGGGAATTTCCGACCCCCCCCCCGCGATCGGGGCATGCTCCCCCCTTATGCCTGCGACCCCATAGGGGGGCCGTATTCGGCCGAACAGTGCCCTGTTCGGCCGAACAGGGGCCCTGTTCGGCCAGGCATTGAGCCGTTCGGGCGAACCCGAACAGTTTGGCCGAACACCACCAGGTGTTCGGCCGAACTCGAACATCACCCGAACAGGGTGATGTTCTGCAGAACCCGAACAGTGGCGAACACTGTTCGCCCAACACTACAAATTTGGTTCTGCAATCGATTAAATCATGGTGTATGCTTAGTTTTTATAAATCTTGGATTAATATTTGTTGAATCCTAAACAGGATTCCTAAGTGCTTTCAATTGCTGTGCTCTGTTTTCCCCAAAAACCTTATGAGGCCAAACAAAAAAAATGTAATATTATTAAAAATAACTTTAATGTGTAAACATTTAAAGAAAACTTAAAGGGAACGTTCGCGCTGAGTATAAAAAAAACCTGCACTTACCTGGGGCTTCCTCCAGCTCCTGGCAGTGTGCCCTCGTAGCAGCTCCTCTCCCTCTCGGCATCCAGCGGTGAAGAAGCCGACCTCGCCAGGTCGGCTTCCGGGTCGGCTTCATGTGCGCTCCACGGCGGGGGGTCACGTGGTGTAGGGACGTCATCGGGTTTCTACTGCGCATGCGCAGAACTACTGCGCCTGTGCAGTAGAGACCCGGTGACGTCACCGCTGGACGCCGACAGGGAGAGGAGCTGCTACGAGGGCACAGATCGACTGGAGAAGCTGGAGGAAGCCCCAGGTAAGTGCAGGTTTTTTCTTATGTTCAGCGCGGATCTTCCCTTTAAGGGAAGGCGGTGGAAGTACAAGTGAAAGGTGAAAATAGAATATTGTACAAAAGTCAATTTATTTCAGTAATTCAACTTAAAAGGTGAAACTAATATATGGAATAGGAACCCTTTGCAGGTGTTTTGGATTAATTAGCTGATCAGAGTCTGAAACTTTGAGCCTAGAATATTAAACATTTCCCCAATATTCTAATGATATGAGATTTTGATTTTCGGGTTTTCATCATAAACTGTAAGCCATAATCAAAATAATAAATCAAGGCTTGAAATATCTTGCTTTGCATGTAATGAGTCTAATTACTGATGCCCACTCGTCTCCGGTTTCACAGTCTGATAAGAGATACTAAAGAGTAAATCTAATATTCCTGATAAGCACTATCTTGCATTGGCCCAGATTAGATCCTAAGTCTACAGTCACTTACAGCACATTTGTCCTATAGCCAAACTATTAGAGTGTGATATATTTGTAAGACCAGGCCCAGAGAAAACATGTTTATCAGAGATCCAATCAGACCTCTTTTGCCTTAAATCACAGGTATTCTCAATTCAAAATATGAAACCATGGTGCAAATATTTCACGTTTCCTCAATTGGAGGAAAAGATATTGGAAGGTAATAACCTAATACGTAAGTTAGTGGTCAGGGAAGTATGGAGAGGTTCTCATATAATGACGATATATCACGTCAAGTACGTGTTTATATTGGGTCAACCCTGTAGGGTATGTGGGGCATGCCCGAAATGTGGTTTTCCGAGTGCAGATATGGTTCACTGTCTCTGGTCCTGTGATAAGATTGCCAAATATTGGAAGGCTGTTATGCTATATATTAACATTGTTTGTAAGAGATCTGCTGCAAAGGATCCTTTATTATGCTTATTCAATTATGAAGAAACGCCAGCCACCACGGGACTTCCAAAGGCTAGGTTTACAGATTTAGCAGATCTCATCTTAAATTAATTACAGCAAGCAAGGCAATATATAATCAGTGGCTCTACCACACGACACCAAGCATTTGGGATCTTAAGGAGGAACTGGCACATCTGTTGGCAATCGAGAGGCTGGATGCCATGCTAAACAAGGAAGCAAAAATCAAATCAATTTTTAAAAAATAGAGGTCTTGTTGAGAAAACACTTTCTGGGATGGACTTGAAAAGGTTTATGTCTCCCTTTCAACTTACCTCTTGGTATTGCACAGATGAGCTCTCAGGCACTTTGGGGTGAACTGGAAATTTCAAGGTCACCTTGCTGAAGCTGATCTCTTTAAGTCTGCAGATTTGAGTACTCTAGTGACTATTTTGCTACTCTAGCTAATGGGGTAGAGTGTAATAACTATGACAGCTCTGTTATCATGAGAGAGAAATAATTGGGAGGGTTGAAGTTGGGTGCTGGGGGGAGGGGAAGATGATCTAAATTTATTGTTGTGCATATTCTAATGCATAAATACACCCGTATTTAGTCTTTAGTCTACAGTTTACCATGTCTTATAACCATTTTAAAATCCAATAAAAGTTTGTTAAAGGGACTCCGAGCACCTCTCATGGGCATACCTTTAAGACTCCGATCAGTACTGCAACGTACTTAAAGATGCATACCTTTCTGTAGCTTGTGCTCTCCTCTTTCATTTGATGCCTGAATCACCATTCTACACCAAATAGTTTTCGTTCAATTTTAATTTAAAAATTGCGGCTGCCATCTTGGCTATGTTATAACATCAGGGTCACCCCTGTCTTCTTTGCATCACTGAATGGAGCAGGAAGAGGAAGTGACACGCATAGCCATTGCAAGAGGCTCGATCAGAGGGGTCATAGTACGACTTTGTTGGAAGTCGTCTTGCTTAAAGGCATGCCCATGAGAAGTGCTCGTAGTCCCTTTAAATAAAAGTTGAATTACTGAAATAAATGGACTTTTGTACGATATTCTAATTTATCTAGTTTCACCTGTATATTCTTCTTTTTTTAAAGTACCAAGCCAATCTTTGTAATAAAGAATGACCTCTCTTTACATACCTTGATGCAAGAATCTGAGAAGATTTGATGTCGGCAACAACATGTAGGAAGTAGTAACTCATAAAAACTCTTCTTTGTAATAAGAGAAATGCAAAACAGATACTGTCCCAGATGATCCCCGCCTCTCCACTTGGCAACTGGCAATTTTTCTGGTCCGTAGCTTAAAAAAAAAATTAGACAATGTTTCATTATTGCACAAAACATTCTGCTGTTTCTCAGCATTAATATAGTATTAAAGGATAACTTAAGTGAGAAGAATATGGATGCTGCCATATGCATTTCCTTTTAAACAATACCAGTTGCCTGACAGCTCTGCAGATCTATTTGGCTGCATCAGTGTCTGAATAACAACAGAAACAAGCATGCAACTAATCTTGTGAGATCTAACAATAATGTCATTCTGGGAATACATGGTTTGTTTCTGCCACAGATAGATGGCTCGATAGATCATTTCCGACATGTCCGATCTCCCGTTCGATCGTTTTGCCGCTTTCTGCTAAAGGGGGCTGATAGAAACCTGAGGTAAGTGGCAGTTTTTATCCATAGCAGAACCCCCACAGAACTCCTTTAAGTTTTATAGCCTCATAGCCTGTATGCAGATTACCTTACTGTATAGAAAACTGTTATTTCCATTCCATAAGATAATAGTATAATTTGAGGATGCGATCTGAACATCCATGCTCTATTGAGACATTAACTGTCTCAGTACAGCATAGATGTTCCTTCAGGAAGAGGTTAAGCTTTTACCCTTTATTCACATAGGGAAACTGCTCAGTGATTTACAGTCCTCCAATTATCTCCCATTACTGTAATCCCTTATCTGAGCTGACCAGTGCTGGATAAACTGGACCTTATACCTTATAAGAGATGCTTCCAATGGCACTTATAGCCACCAGGAATGACCATCCATCTATCTCAGTACAGATGATATCTATGCTGAGGCAACAACCAGCCCTTATATTTCCTATTGTACATTATTAAGCTAGGGGTGGTAAATCTTCAAATCGTTATGTCAACCATTTCCTGAACTTTGTCATGAAAGAAGGAAACTTTTCACGTAATCCTCAATGATAAAGATTTTATTAGATATATCTCAATAAAGGGAATTTGCAGTGAAGGCATGGAAATAAAATGCCAGTATAAATTTGAATGTCATGCAATACTTTTTGGCATTTAAAATCCATATATAATTCTAGAAGAATCATGAGTAGCATTGATAACATTCTCTTTAGTAGCTGCATGCAGATTTTCATAAACAGTTCATTCAAAGTCAGTTACTTACGGATGTTATATCCTTTCACAGTGCAAGCCAGACTGAATGCCTGAATTAACCAGCAACTGTTTTCAATCAGTGAGTGGATGTAACCACAGGCTCCTATCTGTAACATACAACATTTTTAGGCATGAAGAACAGATAAAAATTTGCATCAGATGTTTATTACTTTGCAGCTATTGCGTTACTAAGGGTCCATATCACCATTCTTGTGAGTGCTAGGGGGATGAACTAGGGAAATTAAACACACTTTTGCTGATTGCTGTTTGGTACACTATACCTGTGACATTTTTTATCAAATAAAACATTTCCATGGAAATAACCCATATACAGTGTGTAGTTAGCATGTCCCTTTCAATATACAGGTATATTCCTTCAGGCACAGTGGCAGCTGCAAATCAGTGGCTGTTACTGCTACAGTGGTGGCTGATAACCTACAGCGAGCAAAGGGAGTGGCGATACAAGGTTGCCCCTGCATGTGGCACCTCAGCTACGACCTGCGGGCCACATGGAATTAACAACCGTAGAAAGCTTTAGAGGCCACCAGAGAAGGTTTGGTGGCCCGCATTTGGTCCTCGGGATGGACTTTGGACATGCCTGACTTATGTGAATAGATAAAGGGGCTAATGTTTTAAACCCTTACCTATTTACCACACATGAAAGGAAAAGGAAAAAAAATGGAGTGTTTTTGTTTAATAAAACAAACAAAAGAAAATACATACCAGCTTTTACAAGTATAAAAGCCAGCACTGTAATCTGAATCATGTGTGGTTTATTTTATTATTACAAAATATTTGTAAATTTTAACCATTGGTGGTAAATAGGTAAGGGATATAAAATTATTTCCTTTCCTATGCATGTGGGCAAGACTAGTTATTGGGACAAGGGTAGAATGTGCTTTGAGATGGAAAAGTGTTCCACCCTCTATTGCAAGTGTTTTTCCTCCCAATGTTAGCGTCTATGTGGGTTTTGGTTTCTTAGAGGACAGGTCCACATATTTGCTGGCTCCTCCCTCTAGGTCACTCAATCTGAATGGTTGAAAAGAGAATTAATAAGACTGGGGGAGTAGATTCACAATGTCTAGATAAATAAAACAAAATTAATAAACAAAATTAAAAAAAATACTTAAAGAGGAACTTATCCATAAGATAGTAGTAAAGGGAAAGAATCAATACATTGCAAAGCGATAAGTTAAAAAATAGATAATAGATCAAGAAATGATCAATACACCCTGCGTAATTTGTTCATGTTGTTTGATCCACAGTCAGCTTGCAGGTCATCATCTTTACGACCAGCAGACATAAAAAATACAGACAGTGCCAACTGCCATTATCTATAAACACTCCCACTAACAATGTAAAAGGCTAAAAGGTTATATACAGGTCCTTCTCAAAAAATTTGCATATTGTGATGCAATACATGCATGAATCTGTGGGATAATGTGAAGAGAAAGTTGAGAGACGCAAGACCCAACACTCTGGATGAGCTTAAGACCGCTATCGAAGCATCCTGGGCCTCCATAACACCTAAGCAGTGCCACAGGCTGATTGCCTCCATGCCACGCCGCATTGAAGCAGTCATTTCTGCAAAAGAAAAGATAGAAGACCGAGAGCCCAATATAGTGTAATATGTATAGGTAAGATTGGAGGTATAAATAACTCGTAAGAATTATACTCACAAACCAGGGTTGCCAAGAAAGCAACCACTGTAAAGGCAGGTGGGGAGAACAAGCCTGTCCCCACTCAGGAGTAAAACGTCGCTCTCTGCGGATAGAGAATTTAAGGGTGGGTCACCCTTCCACCAAGGGTGGACTTCTGAATGCTTGCAGGTGTACAGAGGCGCCGAGAGGATAAAAAAGGCTAAAACGTTTAAAATGTTTAGGTTGCGGCGGTGGACCGACTAACCACAAACTGACAACAAGGCTGTTGTTTTTTTCAAAAATAAATATACATAATTTATTCAATTGCTCCCAATAAAGTCGCAACGCGTTTCACGGGCAAAGGGACCCGCTTCTTCAGGCAATAAAGACAGGAGCAACAACACAGCGTCTGGTCTGGTTGATGCTTGGCACCTCTGTCAACAGCCTCTGTACACCTGCAAGCATTTCTGCAAAAGGATTCCCGACCAAGTATTGAGTGCATAACTGAACATAATTATTTGAAGGTTGACTTTTTTTGTTTTAAAAACACTTTTCTTTTATTGGTCGGATGAAATATGCTAATTTTTTGAGATAGGAATTTTGGGTTTTCATGAGCTGTATGCAAAAATCATCAACATTAAAACAATAAAAGGCTTGAACTACTTCAGTTGTGTGTAATGAATCTAAAATATATAAAAGTCTAATGTTTATCAGTACATTACAGAAAATACTGAACTTTATCACAATATGCTAATTTTTTGAGAAGGACCTATATATATATATATATATATATATTGTAAGGCTTGGTGGTGTATTCTCCACAGTCAGCATGCAACGCATGAGCTGGCGTGGAGGAGGTACACACACTAGCACCAGGAAACAGGCTATCTCTAGTATAGTGGAGGGGAGGACTGACTCCAATAGGAGATTGTGGCGCACAGAGCCGGTGCAGATCTGACAGCCACAATGCTTTCGTTATAACGTCTCAGCGCAAAGTAGCGCTGAGCGCACAAACCAGAACTGAGGAGATCAGGACAGGTAGACAGAATGAACGCTTGCTAGCTAGCGGCTACTTAGCGACAGCAAGCGTCCAAAACCAGACAGACTGGAATGAGGCAGCCAATGCGCTGCGGCGATGGCGTGCCTCACAAAGACAGGACAGGACAGACAGGAAACAGCAGGATCAAGATAGATGAACGTAACACAGATAAATATACAATAAGTATGTTTTCCTAGCGTATTACAATTACAGCTATCAATGAAACTATTTGTAACGTCTGACTAACATACCGTATGTATATATCGGCAATGAACCGATATATGACATAAGCAGGAACGCTGACTAGGACTGGAGTAATACAGGGAACAGGACTCAGAAGGATTCGCTATCTCTTCGCAGAGATGAACGCAATCCACAACGGTAACAGAACAGGATTCAGAAGGATTAGTTATCTCTTCGCAGAGATGAACGCAATCCACAAACAGGACCAGGAACAGGATAACTAGCTCAGCACGGGTGCTCACGGTACGCGCAAACTACCAAAACGTGCTGGAAGGCTGACTAACTGAACACAGGAAATAAACAGTTCGTGTACGTATATATCAGCGACACTGATGTATCAACGTAACACGAATACAAGGAAAATAATAAACGTGCTGGTATGCATATATATTGGCAATGAACCAATATATGATGCAAAACCAGCAAAGTATCTTTAGAACAAGAAAAACGATCGGGGGCTGAAGCAACAGCAAGACATGCTTAACTGAAGCTATGAAAACCCAAGGAAACCCTGCAGGAAGCAGATCTTTATACTGAGGTCATCCAATGGGAGCAGACATGCAGATTCCCACACAGGTGAATGATAATCAGTCACAAGCTGACAGCAGGGAAAGGCAGACAAAGCTATGCAGCTTGCATGGAAATAGATCAGAACTGCCTGAGCTGCAGCACTACTGCTTCCAGCAATACCTGCTGCAGCAGCGATCATTACAGTACCCCCGCCCTTAACCACTTTACCCCCCCAGTGCTAAATTTCTCCGTCCCTCTGCGCACTGCTTCACCCCCAGGGACGGAGAAAGGCGCACTTGTTTGTTTACTGGCTGGGAGTGGGCGGGGACCTCGCGCGCACACTCCAGCCAGCCAGCACAGCAGGTGACTAATTGGATGTTAGGAACAAGCGTTCCTAAATCCAATTAGACGCGCCGATTGCGGACACAATGGGAGACTGCTTCAAACAGAAGCAGTCTCCATTGATAACAATTAAATGTAAACAAATGTGCAGCGCGCGATCGCGCGCCCCCGCGACCCGCGCGCGCGCGCACACACCCCCGCTCTGCAGTGCAATGATTGGTTATGGGGACCCCAGTCCCCAATAACCAATCATATCACTGAAAACAATCAATGGAAGCAGCGCTGCAAGGCACAAATAGCGCTGGTGCTTCAGGGGTAAAACCCCTCCGTTGTGAAGTGGTTAAAAGCGGATTCCAGACGCTTTTCAAAACTGAAATTCCCAACAAAACAGTCTGACTGATAATTCATGATGACCGGGACAGCCCGGCAAGACCGAATTCCAGAATCAGTCCCCACAAGACTGGACCCATCAGAACCAGAACCTATAGAACCATGTCCATCAGTACTACAAGCCCCAGTGTGACACCCATCAGAACCATGATTTCCAGAAGAAAGCCCTCCGAAACTCCCTGAGCGATACCCACCGCCTTCCAGGAACCGTTCAGAAATGCCAAAGCCTTTGCAATGCCCACCGGTACTGTCTTTACCAACACAAAACCCACTGTTGAACCAGTCCAAGGCACCAGGACAAGTTTTCTCAGAGACCTCCCAGAACACCTTGAAGCTCCAAAGAGATCCCCATAGGTCAGAATGCCCCTTAGGCTCACATGGAGAACTATCAAGAACCCCTATGGAACCTAGGGCAATTCCCGAGTCAGGGCCACAAGGACAAACATCAATATCAGGGCTTTCAGGGACCAGAACCATCTCTGGGCATGCAGGCAGACTGGCAACATCAGAACATGTTCCCACTAAGGAAGCATCAGAGCACGCTAACACCTTAGACACACTTGGGCATTCTGGCACACAAAGAACATCTGGGCACACCGGCACAAGAGAAACCTCTGGGCATGTCAAGGAACTATGAGCCTCAGGGTCAGCCAAGACAGGACCAAAACCAGGACTGGCCAAAAAAAAATCATCATGACTAAACTTCGCAACTACTGGACTTTTACACGAGAATGCTGGATCAGACTTAGATGTCGCTGATTCCAGCAAAGTCAGTAACAAATCAGATTCAGGGGCACTAACAAGACAGGACAAATCTTCTGATGTATGCACTGAACCAGATAGGGACTCCACAACTACCTCTGGACTGGACAGAGACTCATTTAATACACTGGATTGGAGCTCATGAGGCGCTGCAGAACAAGTCAGTATTGCAGCAGCCCCCACTGGACTAGGCAAAACTGAGGAATTCCCTGGACAGGAAGGGGACTCTGGAACCTCTGCCACAGCGGCCAGAGAACCAGAATCTTTCAAGATACAGGGCTGGGTTTCAGGAACACTCATCAGACCGGACTGAAATTCTGAGATTTCTATTATTTTGACCAGAGAATCAGAATTATCCATGTTACAGGGCAAGACTTCTGAAACATTCAGAGGACAGGGCTGGAGTTCCTCGGCTGTTACAACACTGGAGAGGGACTCAACATTGGTTAAATCAGACTGTGTACAGGGCAAGGTATCTAACACAATTGCTGACGAGGACAATATTTCAATGGCTTCTGCTTTGCTGGGCAGAAATTCACCAAGTTTTATTAGAGCAGACTGTAATTCCAAAACAGCTGCTAGACAAGTGAATATTACTGCAACACCAACTGAGGTAAGCAGTGCCTCAGACCCTTCTGCTAGAGGGTTTGAAATATCCAAAGTACTGGGTGAAGCATAAGACTCTGCGACCACAGCTTCACTGGACAGGATCACTGAACAGTCCATATTGCAGGGCAAAACCATGGAAGCACCTGCTGGACAGCATAATGATTCTGTGACCTGAGTTTCATTGGAGAGATCTACTGCACAATTCATGGTACAGGGCAAATTTATTGGAACATTTTCTGAACAAGGTAATAATTCTGCGATTTCAGGTTCACAGAGCAGATGCTCTGAGCTATTCACGAAACTAGAGCGAGGTGTAGAAACAGGAAGATCAAGACACAATGTTTGCGCATCTGAATCACCATTCAATTGTAAAATTGGAAAATTCAGATGCTGGGGTTCTGAGATTTCTGGACAGGATTGCTGGGACTCGGAAACTGATGTAGTGCATCTATTGGCATCTGCTGGATCAGACAGGAGTTGAACTTTATTAACACAAGTAATTTCTGCAGAAGTGTTTGCAGAGACAGGCAAGATTTTTCTGGTGTCTGTTTCACTGAACAAAGACTCATGAGTACTGGCTAGGCTGGACTCAGAAGTCAGCAGGACCTCTGGATTCTCTGCTGAGAAATTTGTGCAGGGCAAAGTTAAGAAAGTATCAGTGGCTTCTGTTTTACTGGGAAGTAACACTGAGTTATCCATGGTACAGGGTGGAGTTACAGGAACATTCACAAGACATGGCAGGGACTCAGTAACTGGAGAAGTGGGACAGTCTCCAATTGACAGTGTGTCTTCCCTGGTATCAACTGATTGAATCGCATAAAAATCATCCAAAATCATTTTCCACACATCGATCAATGGAGCCACAAAGTCATACCCACACACACCAGTTTTTATTAGGTTATAGGCAGACTTAATGCATGCATTCAATACTAATTCACTTTTTGCACTGTAAAATTGACAAAATGAACTTGAATCATTCTTCCATTCATTGACCAGAGCTTCCATCTCTCCTTTCTCAAATGGAGGATTCCAAGCATACTTAACAGGCAGATCACAGTTTGCAGATATGATTGTGGCAGGGACATATATTGGGTTAATTAGCAGGTGATTGGCAGATTCCTTATTCTTAAGAATCTCTAATACCTGTAGCAAGTGTTTAACTGTAGTGTATGCAAACTTTCCTTGCTTCACAAATAAGTTGATTTGTTCAATACTCTGTAATATCTCCTCATAATCATACTCAGATAATTCTTTTAAACAAAAATCTTTATTTTCCCTAGCCAGTGATGAAAGTTCATTAGTAGTTTCATAAGTCCATTTAACTCCCCTGAAAGACAATTGCATTTCATTATCTGTTAATGGCAGAATCTCATTATAGGTCTCAGTCGCTAAGGATAACGACTCTGCAGATTGGACACGTTTCTTAGAACGTTTGCGTTTTGCCTTTGACCTTGCTGTTTTTGATGATTTATTCAAAGCTGCAGGAAAATTATCAGTAACACTTTCTGCTTGCTGCTCATTCTTGCAAGCAATTGAAGGAGCAGCTGATTGGCCTGCTGCCAGGAGTTCATTAAGAGGAAAAGGCAATGGATCTATGCGCAACCAATTGTGAATTACAAAAGCTATAAATTGCAAAGGACTTTGTCTAAACTGAGTGTGATCTAAGACATCGATTGCCCAATCAAAAAGTTTGCCCTTAAAAAGAGCACAAACGATCCAATCAGACCAGGTAGAAATTGCAGAAGCCCGAAAGTCGGGATTGGCCAGAACTTTAACCAATTCTGATATAAATTTGTCTGTAACTTCAGGACCAAGCTTTTCAAATTTGTTAAAGGAGCAGGACCCCTGACAAACAGTGTCATAATTTCTGGAAATTCCCCCCACAATAGGGATTGGTAAGGGGGTTTTCATAATGTAAGGCTTGGTGGTGTATTCTCCACAGTCAGCATGCAACGCATGAGCTGGCGTGGAGGAGGTACACACACTAGCACCAGGAAACAGGCTATCCCTAGCAGGGGCGGACTGGCCTGGGGGGATGGGAGGCGTTTGCCCCCCGGGCCGCCGCCTGCTCACACATGGAGGGCCGGTGGGGCAGCATTAGTCATCACAGACAGCTGCCACTGTCCGCTGGTAGTATTTACAATACCAGCGGATCTGCAGCGTCCCTGCTGTTGCGATGGCTACAGAGTGCAGAGAAGTGTAGGGGGCGGATGCTTCCAGTCGGCCGAGATCACATGGGGCCGGGCAGCCAATGAGGAAGCAGAGCCGCTCATACCATGTGATCGGAGGGCTCTGTAAGCTGGAGTCAATTGGCTTGTGTGCTGTCCTGCTCTCTCTCTCTCCCTGGCGCAATATTTAACTCTGTGGCCTGACAGGGAGAGAATGTGAAGAGCAGCTGCAGAAGCCTTGCAGAGAATTCCTGGCAGCACAGATGACAGAGTGCAGCTTGTGCTGCTGAAGTCAGGCTGGATTGCACAGGGAGACTGCTGTGAATACACAGCACGTCTGAATCCTGTGTGCAGGAGACAGGAGTTCGCTATAACTGCAAGGATGTGCAGTGTGAAGGCTGGTGATAAAGTTGTCATTCTTCTGCTTTTTTTTCTCCCCCTTTCATCTCCTGCTCTGTCTCTCCACCCCCCTCTGTTTTCATACCCCCCCCCCCCCCCCTTCCCCTCCATCTCGTGTTCTCTTTCCCTCCCCCCTGTGTTTTCATATCCCCCCTTTACGTCTCTACAGCACACTCTCCCTCCCCCTCTTATCCTATACATAGTAATGTGACTCCTTGTCCTCAGAGGAGCTCACACTCTAATCCTACCATAGTCATAGCCTAATGTCCTACCATATTATTATTATTATGTATTTATACAACAGTGACATCTTCTTCTGTAGCACTTTACAGAATACTTAGTCATGTCACTGGGTGTCCTCAGAGGAGCTCACACTCTAATCCCACCATAGTCCTAGTCTAATGTCCTACCCTATTAGTATTATGTATTTATATAGCAGTGACATCTTCTGCAGCACATTACAGAGTACATAGTCATGTCACTGACTGTTCGCAGAAGAGCTCACAATCTAATCCTACCATAGCTATAGTCTAACGTCCTACCATATTATTATGTATTTATATAGCACTGACCACTTCTGTAGCACTTTACAGAATACTTAGTCATGTCACTGACTATCCGCAGAGGTGCTCACAATCTAATCCTACCATAGCCATAGTCTAATGTCCTACCATATTATTACGATGTATTTATATAAATAGCACTGACACCTTCTGCAGACTTTACAGAGTACATAGTCCTGCCACTGACTGACTTTAGTCAATTTAATCTTTGTAATCTTGTAATCAGTAACCGTAACCTGATACTTAATTTCATCCGCTTTTCTATAATTCTGCTCTCAAATTCCTAGCATCACCCTAAGTTGCCCAAAAGCCTAGCCTTTAATCTTTTCTAACCGCCTTTATGTTTCTTTTACCTAACTTTAACTCCCTTTTTTTTTGTAAATGCCTAAAGGCCCATACACACGTCGGATTTCCGCGAACGGCGGGTCGTTTGAACGTCCCGTCGTTCGCCCGCGAAATCGGGCGTGTGTACAGACTATCGTTCGTTTGATAAGAGTGAATTTGAGCGATCCGCCGGGCGGTTCCCTCAAACTCACTCTTATCAAACGAACGATAGTCTGTACACACGCCCGATTTAGCAGGCGAACGACGGGACGGTCAAACGACCCGTCCGCGGAAATCCGACGTGTGTATGGGCCTTTACCCAGATCTATCAGTTTCCCTAACCTCCCCCCCCCCTCCCCTTCTGATGACTCTATCCTAACCCTGCTGTTGTCATGGGGTGGCTGGTGATAGTGGTACAAATCTGGCCCTACTGCCGGTAGGCACACAGGGATCCTTCACAGCATGCCAGCAAGCCAGCCCTGAGCCCAGCATCACTGCCAGCTTGGCCTGCATCATTGCAGCATAACCACAAACCTAGCACAGCATAACTGCCAGCCGAGCACAGCGCCCAGGCCAGCTGAGGATAAGACAGAAGCCAGGTGAGAAAAGTCTACCTATTTTAAATACTGCGTATTTATCATATTTAAGTTACACCATTGCTAGGTTCATGTACATTTGACCCCACCCATGACCACTCCCACTTTCTTGCTGCATAACCACGCCCTTTTTTGGCGCGCTATGCGCGCCACACGCTTCCTCTCCCTTGGTGCCCAGGATCTTCCAGGATCCTAGCAAAGCCCCAGCAGTGAACCTGGGCACTCTGGCTGTCGCTCAGTTCAATGGGGGGCATAAGGTCACCACCCCTTTTCAAGCAAAATATTTGATTTCACTGGAAAATTTATTTAAAATATGATTGAGCAGCAATGATGGAGCATCAGTTTCCAGCAGATTTGATCACAGTGATCGAATCTGCTGTGGAAAATCAATTAGTGTATGAGCAGTGCACTATATACATTTGGGCTCGAGAAAGATATGGATTGGGGCTGGGACTACCGTGAAAGGGCCTCTAGGTTGTGTTTCCCCCCAGGCCAAAAGGTCCCAGTCCTCCCCTGATCCCTAGTATAGTGGAGGGGAGGACTGACTCCAATAGGAGATTGTGGCGCACAGAGCCGGTGCAGATCTGACAGCCACAATGCTTTCGTTATAACGTCTCAGCGCAAAGTAGCGCTGAGCGCACAAACCAGAACTGAGGAGATCAGGACAGGTAGACAGAATGAACGCTTGCTAGCTAGCGGCTACTTAGCGACAGCAAGCGTCCAAAACCAGACAGACTGGAATGAGGCAGCCAATGCGCTGCGGCGATGGCGTGCCTCACAAAGACAGGACAGGACAGACAGGAAACAGCAGGATCAAGATAGATGAACGTAACACAGATAAATATACAATAAGTATGTTTTCCTAGCGTATTACAATTACAGCTATCAATGAAACTATTTGTAACGTCTGACTAACATATGTATATATCGGCAATGAACCGATATATGACATAAGCAGGAACGCTGACTAGGACTGGAGTAATACAGGGAACAGGACTCAGAAGGATTCGCTATCTCTTCGCAGAGATGAACGCAATCCACAACGGTAACAGAACAGGATTCAGAAGGATTAGTTATCTCTTCGCAGAGATGAACGCAATCCACAAACAGGACCAGGAACAGGATAACTAGCTCAGCACGGGTGCTCACGGTACGCGCAAACTACCAAAACGTGCTGGAAGGCTGACTAACTGAACACAGGAAATAAACAGTTCGTGTACGTATATATCAGCGACACTGATGTATCAACGTAACACGAATACAAGGAAAATAATAAACGTGCTGGTATGCATATATATTGGCAATGAACCAATATATGATGCAAAACCAGCAAAGTATCTTTAGAACAAGAAACACGATCGGGGGCTGAAGCGACAGCAAGACATGCTTAACTGAAGCTATGAAAACCCAAGGAAACCCTGCAGGAAGCAGATCTTTATACTGAGGTCATCCAATGGGAGCAGACATGCAGATTCCCACACAGGTGAATGATAATCAGTCACAAGCTGACAGCAGGGAAAGGCAGACAAAGCTATGCAGCTTGCATGGAAATAGATCAGAACTGCCTGAGCTGCAGCACTACTGCTTCCAGCAATACCTGCTGCAGCAGCGATCATTACATATATACACACACAGAGGGAGATACTGCTTGTTTGGCAGTTGGAAACAGGTGTTTTAGCCACAATGCAATGAGGGTCAAAGACAAGAAACTGTTGGGACCATTGCCCTGACATCATACAAATTTCCCTGATGATCTATTCAAGAAAAGGTATAGATTTCTCGGGGGAAAGGGGGTATTGGCTACTGACTGAGTTAAAGTTCTAATTTAAATACCATTCTAATATGTATTGGAGGTTGCAGTAATGTTTTTAAACAAAGTAGCCCCTCTAATGTAAAAGCTGTACATGTTAGTTATATCTCAGAAGTTAATTAGGCCGTGCAGCTATGTGCAAGGCTTTTTTAAGTGTCTCTGTACACTGCAGAAGTATCTCAGCATGGAAAGAAGCTGGCAAAGATTTAGTTTTGAATGAAGGAGACCAGCACATGTTACAGCTTTGGTCCCAGCTTTAAAGTGACTGAGGTATCTAAGCTGGAATGCTTCTGTGAGCAAACCCACCCATCATACCAGGTGGAAATATATCCACCTAAAGCCATTTTTATACCAGTTATTTGCACATTACATGCACACTTCTTTTCTGCATTATCACTATGAAAGATGAAATAGATGAAAGCCAGGTACTTACTGATAATATATTTTTCATTGTTATAACAAAGACATTGTAAGCTATTAGCCAGTCCCAGTAGCGTAGGATACTTCGTATGGGCTTCAGAAGTAAATCTCCTCCAAAGAGAAGGAAGTAGAAACATGCCACTAAATAGCCCATGCAGAATATACTGATTCGCGTTGTCCCCGTAATGAAGATGATTGTGAGAACAAACCAGAAGAGATAGCTGAACATGATTACTTTAGCCATATCCAAATAGGATCTGTAAGGAAACAGCAAAATATGAAACATAACTAATAATAGTAATATTTTTTTATTTGTAATTTTAAAATACTAGTTTTTTTTATGCTTAAAGGACACCCGAGATGAAAATAAACCAATGCATTAAATAATTGTATCTATTCAATAGACATACAATTTATATGGCGCTGGTAAGTAACCCTACACAAGCTGCGTGTTGCAGAGGGATACCTTCAACCCTCTCTCAATGTAATACCACAAAATATAATGTAATTACAACTCGCGCTAATTCTGTATTCTATAGAATACATTTTTATTAAAATATAATGTATAAAATTCCAAAAATCCACAATCCACACTCCACACTCATACACACCACAACCACTCAATATTGTTATAGGGCCCTTTAAATCAGCAGCGCTCTAATTGCCAACTAACTATAATAAGTTCGATAGGAATCACTTATCAATGCACAGAAGGGATCCAATTTGTGCTTAAACTTGTGAATAGATAGTTCTTATGTTTATAGATAACACATTTATTATGCAGAAGCGCTCATATCTGTGCACGAAGGGGATCCAATTTAAATTGTCCCGTTTTCATTGAGGAAAATTACAAACAGATCCTACTTAGACGCTCCGGAATATAAGACGCACCCAGGTTTAGAGGGCAAAATCCAGGGGAAAAAAAATACTAAACCTGGTGCGTCCATATTCCAGGAGCGTCTTGTACATATCCTTGTGTGTCCTCATGTGTGCTCCTGTGCCCCCTATATCCCCATGTGTCCTTCTATGTGTCCTCCTGTGCCTCCCATGTGTCCTCCTGTGCCCCAATGTGTCCTTCTGTGCCTCCCATGTGTCCTCCTGTGCCCCAATGTGTCCTTCTGTGCCTCCCATGTGTCCTCCTGTGTGTCCTAATGTGCCCCCCATGTGTCCTCATGTGCCCCCATGTGTCCTTCTGTGCCTCCCATGTGTCCTCCTGTGTGTCCTAATGTGCCCCCCATGTGCCCCCATGTGTCCTTCTGTGCCTCCCATGTGTCCTCCTGTGCGTCCTAATGTGCCCCCCATGTGTCCTCATGTGCCCCCATGTGTCCTCCTGTGCCCCATGTGTCCTCCTGTGTGTCCTCCTGTGCCCCCCATGTGTCCTCCTGTGCCCCCCATGTGTCCTCCTGTGCCCCCCATGTGTCCTCCTGTGCCTCCCATGTGTCCTCCTGTGTGTCCTAATGTGCCCCCCGTGTGTCCTCATGTGCCCCCATGTGTCCTTCTGTACCTCCCATGTGTCCTCCTGTGTGTCCTAATGTGCCCCCCATGTGTCCTTCTGTGCCCCCCATGTGTCCTAATGTGCCCCCCCACCTGTCCTTCTGTGCCCCCCATGTGTCCTCCTGTGTGTCCTCATGTGTGCTCCTGTGCCCCTATATATCCTCCTGTGCCCCCCATATGTCCTCCAGTGCCCCCCATATGTCCTCCAGTGCCCCCCATATGTCCTCTCCCCCCCAGCCTTCCTCCCTCCCACCTGCGTCTCCTGCCCCCCCCCCCCGGATGGAAGTGTCAATAGCAGCGGCAACTTACCTTTGGCAGGGTCCTGCGCTGATCCTATATCATCGCGCTGCCCCCCCCCCCCCGCTAGCCTCCTCTGCCTCCCCCCTCTGTATCTGGCCCCCCCGGGTGAAGGAATAAGTAGTGGTAGCTTACCTCCGCAGTGCGCCCGCGATGACTGCAGACGTCCGTCTTCCAGGCACTTCTCGCTCTAGTGACCGGCTTGAACTGATGACGCGCAGTTCAAAGCCGGCCACTAGAGCGAGAAGTGCCCTGAAGACGGACGTCTGCAGTCATCGCGGGCGCACTGCGGAGGTAAGCTACTGCTGCTTATTCCTTCACCCGGGGGGGCCAGATACAGAGGGGGAGGCAGAGGAGGCTAGCGGGGGGGGGGGGGGGGGCAGCGCGATGATATAGGATCAGCGCAGGAGCCTGCCAAAGGTAAGTTGCCGCTGCTATTGACATTTCCATCCGGGGGGGGGGGGGGGGGCCAGGAGACTCGTACAGGCATGGGGAAAGCAGGCAGGGAATCCTCAACATGGCGGCGGGTCGGCGGTTCGGAACGGCGGGCGTTATTAAGTTGGGGATTCCCTGCCTTTGCCGTATAAGACGCAGGGACTTTTTCTCCCCATTTTTGGGGGAGAAAAAGTGCGTCTTATACGGCGAAAAATACGGTATGTTGTCTCAAAGTGACAGGGTTCAGGTCTCTTATATAGGAGCTCTGTTAGTAATCACTTAGTATCTAGTACAACGATTCCTTGTATGTTTAATTCTTATATGTCAGTCTCTCATAGCCAGCTGCACTCACCACGGATTCTTTCCTGAAAACCGCTCTGGATTGTATCTATTCTCCTTCTCCTAAAAATGACTTTTTAAGATATTCCACAGTTTTATTTTATATTTAAATCTACTGTACTTTGTAAGTTTTTACTCTTTTATTGTTTTTGCTTAATGACACATTCATTGAAGCATGCCAGAGCTAAAATATATGACTATTGATCCTTTTTATATCGTTCCTGCTCTCAGAAGCCATTTTCTGCTAGGAAAGTTTTATAGTTGTAATTTCTTATCAGTGAGGGTCACACTGTAGTCTGACTGCCACTTACATTCCTGATGTTTAACTCTTTCAGGAAAAGAAAGAAAAAAATAAACACAGCATAGTTATTTGTGTACTAGGAACTGTACATACACATGTCATCATGTCGTCATGTCAAATGTCACCTTGGGTATCCTTTAAAGGAATTAAGGTTTGTGGATAAATCTAGCTTGGTTAACTGAGATGAGAAGAAGGGAGAAACATATTTTTGCTCATTGACTCATCATACCACTAAGATAAAGGCTTTTTTTTATATACGCAGTTTGCTAGAATTATTGGTCATGTCAGTCCAAATTGTTTCAGATCAATTTTGCATTAGATTTTGCTTTGATAAGTACCCAAAATCTATTGCAAAATCTAACATAATCCGATTGGACTGGTTGGAAATTATCTAATAGATCCGTCTAATAGATCCGATCTGATGGAAAATTGTACCATGTAGATGAGGCTTTAGGCCCTTATATTTCTGATATTAAGATATGGATTGATTAGCGGCAGGTCAAGAGCGGCAGTAGATCGACGGCCCATAGCGGTGCACTGTATAGAATTCTTACTGAAAGCTATTAAAAATCTGTTCCCAGTGTGTGCCAGATTTAATCCCACAGGGATCTATCTGATGGTAAAGTTTGGTGGCCATCTATAAGAGTAACCAGGGCGGATTTGGGGAAAGGCCTCCAAGGCACAGGACTAGGGCGAATTAATATGCTACATTCCATGGGGCGGCCGCGGGTGGCACAGTTTAACTGACTGCAGCACGCACCTGTGACCTGTCACCCTCCATACGCGCTGTCAGCCTGTCACTACTGAGCCGCCCGCTGCCCCGCTAGACTAGTGTGTGTCCGCAGCCGCCCGCCCCGCTTGCCTCTCTGCTCTGTGTGCGATGTGTGAGCAGAGGCAAGGCGGGTGAAAGCGGCTGCGGTTGCCTGGCAACATGGACGCACGGGAGGCGGGATCCCACAGGAGGCCTGAGCAGATCGGACTCCGTCTCCGAGTGCCGAACTGCCGATGGTGGTACGCCCTGGCCCCTGCCCTGGACTCGAGCTAGCCTGCCTGCATCTGGCAGTCACCAGCCGCCGGCCAGTACAGGCAGACTTTCGCTCTGGAGTCCCAGGCAGCTCCAACTTGCGGCTGTGAGAGAGCGAGGGAGAGGCTCTTTCAATAGGGCGCCCCCCGCTGTCAATCAGTGACGTCACGTGACGTCACAGATTTAAACAGCACAGCGCTCGCCAGGAGTCTAGCGGAGGTCTTGCGGTGCTGCTGGGGCTGATGGATATGAGAGCCTCAGTCCGCATGCGCTCGGCAAAGACCCCCTAGCTGATTATTGCGCACATCCCTGGCTGGCTGGCTGGCAGTGGCTCCAGATCTGTGACTACAGAATTGACTGTAAGTTTTTGCTGCAGCCGCCAGCCGGCCTGAATGGCCCCCAAATGCTCTAAGGCTGGATCCACACTATAAGTGCTTTTCTGAGCACTTGTGATTGCTTAGCGCTTTCAGAGTGCTTTTCAAAAATCTCTCCCATTCTCTTTCATTAAAATCGCAGTAAAAATCGCAGGGTACGCAGTGTATGGGAGCGATTTTTAAAAAGCACTCAAAGTGCTCAGCAATCACAAGCGCTCCGAAAAGCGATTATAGTGTGGATCCAGCCTAACTCTGCCTGTGTATGTGCGGTCCTGGTCATCTCCAATCGTGGTATCATAGCGAGAAGCATTCGGCACATGCACAGTTCGCGAAGACTGTAACTGTGCTTGCTCAGGACACTCCCAGGCACTGGACTTCAACTGGGCTTGATCACAGACTCTACTGCAGTAGAACTGAGGGTATCAGGAGGATGCCAATCAAACAGATGGACTACTGGGGGCTGGAGGAAGCCCCAGGTAAGTATAAATCCTTATACTTCCTTTATCTCAGGTTTGCTCTAAAGTGTACCTGAGGCAGGGAAAAAAGTTCTATTTTACTTACCCGGGGCTTCTTCCAGACCCTCATAACCATACAGGTCTATTGGTTTCCTCCTGGTTACATCGTGCCACTCTCCCTCCAAAAGCTTGCCTGCTAGACCAGTCATGGGCTATTGCACATGCACAGCCCAGGCCGTGCGCCTCCTCAATTGTACTCCCTTGACTGGAAGCATTCTGTGCATGAGTAGAATGCTCCCAGTCATGGGAGCATGATCAAGGAAGTGCATGGCCAGGGCTGTGCATACTCAGTAGCCCGCAGATGGGGATAGCGACACAATTAAACGGACCCGGCGGTAACCAAGAGACCTGTAAGGCTAGGGGGTGCTGAAAGAAGCCTCAGGTAAGTAAAATAGAACTTGTTCTCCCCTCTCAGGTTTACTTTAAAATTACACTAACTGAAGGAGGTGCTGTCTTGTTGGGTGTAGGGATGACTAGGCTCCGATTGGGACCTTTGTTCTGAATGCTTCTGTACAGAAGTCAAATTAAACCTGATGCACATTGCAGCAGGTCGGTAAATCCCCTTTGTCGCTGCCTCTGTGTACTGCCCTCTGCGTTCCATGTCTGCTCTCAATCTACTTCCTCCTTCTGGCTGTGAAGGAGGAAATAGCTGGAAAGCTGAAATTCAGTGTGGAAGGTGGTGCACAGAGGTGGCTACAAGGGTGAGTTAACCCCTCCTGCCACACGGTGCACATCAGTTAAAATTTGAGTTCTGTCTCAAAGCATGCAGAACAGAGGTCCCAATCAGAACGCTCAACCCTTAGCTGGGTTAAGCAAAATGTTGCCGTTTATTTGAAAGTTAAAAAGTGTTGGCAAGGGAGTGTTGGAAAAAATACTGTCGGAAGGGGGGGGGGGGGGCGCATGGTGGTGGTGGGCCTTGGGCAGAGAAAAGTAAAAATCCGGCCCTGAGAGTAACATCCATTACCATAAATGTACTGAACTGCAGGAGGTGCGCTCTAGATTGTTCTTCGCACTTTAGCAGCAATGCAGTGCCTTGTCATCCCGTGGACATGGAGAGCAGAAGCTGGCACACTGACATACAGAAACCGAGATCCTGGGAACAGGCACTCCACACTGAAACAGATCACCATGAATCCTTGTGCATTAGCATAGGTTATACAAGGCCAAGGCTGGCCAAGCCTATGCGTGCCACTTTGAGAGGCTCTTACTTCCATCCTCCTCTATCAGATGGGCACCTTTCTCCAAGGCCACATACATCATTACCACAGAGCTTGAGGAAGCTATTCAACCTTATAACACAGGCCCCACAATTACACCAAGGTATGATGTAGGTTACATTGATGTAGGTTACATTTAATACCATGAGATAAACATCCAGACATGGCCAGAAGAGAACCTCTTAATGACACATTTTCTTTCACAATACCTGCAGTGGAGGAAGTCAGGAACAGGGTTATATTGACTAAACGAGGCAGCTTCAAGATTCATACAGATCTCCACATTATCTCCAGCCATAATGCGAACTGCTGCCTTATTTTCATCCTCAAACACTTGCCGCTGAAGAGCTGCACAAAGTAACAGCATAAAATCATCTGGCAATGAAATGAAAAGAGTTCAAAAGATTAGCAGGGTGGATCATGTCAAACATCTGTGAAATGACGAAACCTTATGTGAAACCTTATTGAAAATAACAGTGCCTGCCAGTGAAGGTCTTATGGTTTCTGCTGAAGTGCTATAATTGCTTTCATTTTTAGCTATTATTAAATATATCACATTTTAAAATAAATATTAAAACTTATCAGAAGTTTAGACAATGTTGGGGTGCTGGCCAATCCCAGACAGCCTTAAATCGGACCTGAACTCAGAACTTCCTCTCTGCTCTAAAAGATACAACAGCATAATAACCTTCAAAGAAAAACATTTCTTGTTTCAGCTGATACAAATCCTGAAATAAATCTGCACTGTTTCTACTTCCTGCTTTCATGGAAGCAGACATATCGTTAACATCTTGTGCTTTCCAGTGAGCTTATCTGCCTTATCTGCTGTGGCAGTCAGGTGACACGGGGAGAGATCAAATTACAACTTGTGATTAGAAACAAATGAGTGGGAATTAGACAGGCTAAACTCTCCAAATACATACAGGCCCATATGCAATTAACTTTTTTCTCCTGAGATTTCTCCTGGGTCAGGGGTGCCCAATAGGTCGATTGCAATCTACAGGTAGATTGCGACTGCCTGCTGAGTAGATCGGCCCACGGCTGTTAAAATGTGCTACCGCCGTGTAGCTGTGGCTGTCAAAATCTGCTACCACATATCCGCGGCTGTCAGAATTTGATGCCCTGCACTGATGCACAGCAAGGAGATGGGAGAGACACGGCTGAAAGGGGGAGGCGTGGCTGAAGGGGAAAGGAACAATTGGTGAGAAACCATCTCTTTCCCCTTCAGGCTGTGTGAGACATACACAGCATGTGGCCACACCCTCCCAAGTCCCAGTGAGGAGACAGAGCGGAGGCTTTCCTGTCTAGGTGGGCACATATTTTTGGCATTGGTGGTGGGTCAGGAGGGGGCAGGGGAGTGGCGGGTAATGGTTGTGGTGCAATTCAGATTGCCAATCCAAGAAATCTACCAACATTTCCATTGCTAAAATTGACATTTACTGTATAATGTTGGTATATTACTATATAAGACTTATATAGTAATTACCAACATTATAAATGCTAAGTATTTGAAATGTTGGTAGATCTCTTTGACTCTGCAATTTTTAAAGTAGCTCCTGAGCTGAAAAAGTGTGGGCACCCCTGTCCTAGGTGATACTTTCAAACATCAATAAGATGCCTTTTAATCCATCAGTAAGCAAGAAAATGCTCAAAATAATTTTGATAGTACTTTTTCACCTACCTTTTGGTACTTTTTCAATTGCAAAGTAATAAAAATTTATTTTAATTACAAGATGAAAAATTATCTCCTAGGAGAAAAAGTGAATTGCATATGGCCCACAGGGTGCATTTCTCTGTTTTCCTTCGGTCCTGTTCAAGATTTCAGGTCCACTTAAAATGGCAACTGAAGTGAGAGGGATATGGAGGCTGCCATATTTATTTACTTTCAAACAAAGCCCATTGCCTGGATGTCCTCTTATATATTATAATGTATCCAGTGAGATTTATCTGCTGTGTTTACCTTCTGCTGTCTGTGCAAGCTGATACACTGCACATCAATGTTTACTAATAAACAGGATAATGTCAACACTTGAGTTTGGCTATAACTTCAGCAATAAGCTTCCCATTGAAGAAGAAAGTGCTGTGTTTAACTTTTTGAATACTGTTCTGCTACCATTTTTTCTGGTAGTAGGTTTAAGGCTGTAAATATTCTTTTAGACAGAGTTCCCCAACCCTGTCCTCAAGGCCAACCAACAGTAAATGTTTTGCAGAAAACCACAAACATGCACAGGTGGGGTAATTAGCATCTCAGCAGAGATGATTAACTACCTCTGTGTATTTCCACAAAATCTGCACTGTTAGTGGGCCTTGAGGACAGGGTTGGGTAACACTGTTTTAGAGCAAATATGAAATGCTGAGTTTCATACCACTTTAAGTATTGTTATACATACTTTGTACACTACTGCGGAGAATGAAAGCATTAGACAAAGTAATAATACTTATGCAGGCTTGTCCAACAGGTGTGCAGTTTTGTCAACAATTGCACCTCAGTTAAGTTGGGTTTTATATTAGTTGCTTTCCAGCTTTTTCTATAGCATGTGGACATATTCTTGTATCCTATAGGGCCTAGATTCTCAACATGCGGTACGCGTACCCCAGGGGGTACTTCTGATGGTTCCAGGGGGTACTTTGGCTTGATATAATTAACCAAGTATAACAAATTTAGAGTTTTAGAAAATGATAAATCCTATATAAACAACACCAAATTAGTATTTTGGCTAATTAAAAGCAATAGTAAATGCTTGGAAATTGTTTACAGCCAATTGTTATGTACTATGATTAAAACTATATTTGTCAAGGGGTACTTGAGATGATGTTTACTATGGCAGGGGGTACTTGGTGAGTACAGGGTTTTAAAAGGGGTACATGCCAATAATGTTGAGAAACACTGCTATAGGGCACCCAGATTTTATTATTTTTGTGTGTGTTTTATTAGACTTCTTATTGTGAATGGGGAAGGGACTTTGCATTGGGCTGCTGTGTGCTGTTCATTTGCTTATTTAAAGATCGTCAAGATGTTTACTACAGTACATCTTGGTGTTTTCCTCCGGGGAGAGAGGGGAGGCGGAGCCACACGCTGGAAGTCAGGTAATGCGGGGTCTTAGGGACAGCTTCGCAGGACAAGGCAGCGCAGGTAACTATAATTTTTTTTTACAAGTAGCCTGCAAGATTTTTAATTTAGGCTAGAGGTCTGCTTTCATAACAATTTACATCTTAGATCTTTTCACTTTAACACTTAACTATTGTTGTTGTTTTTTTTTCCCAGCAGGGATAGCTGGGGGCAACAACATATTAAAAATATTGATGCCCTCTTCACAGCTTCCAGGTCAGCACACAGTTAAACTGTAATATTGCCCATTTGAACCATAGGGAAAGATGGAAATTACCTTGCACATCAGTTATCTTTTCAGTTATAACTGACAATAAATGATATATAATTGACAGCAACTGATATATTTCAGTTCTGATACAATCTTGTCAGAGCTGGAAGGAATCATTGTTAGAAGAAAACAGTGAGCTTCTGAGAGGAACTGATGGCGGAGGTAAGTATGTAATATTCACTTGCAGTGTTTATTTTAAATATTTTGACTCAGTTCAGGTTCACGTTAAGCTGGATTACATGTTATGTAAATACATGGGTTTACTAGACAGGGAATGTATTTTGTGTCGCAATATGCTCTCCACAATCATTGCTGCATCTCAGATACTTGGAGTTAAATTCCAGCAAGAACCTAAAAGCATATTTCAAAACAATGGATCAAACATGCCTTCCAAATCATCAAGCAAGCCATGAGCATGAGGCACACAGTGAACTGCTATCTTCTGTATTTACATAGCCAAGGGCAAGAACGTTGACTCATGTGTGTCAGACATTTCCAGTTTGTGTCTCTCAGGGTCACAGTTTCTTTGCATATAAAAATCACATCAATGATGTTGTTTCAACTGTCGTTCTTTGGCTCAGTGCATGAGGACAATAAGGCTTTTTTTGTAGAAAGCACCAGACATCATATAATTACACATGGCCTATCTATTAGGGCAGCCACATTACACTGTTTGAATGCTTGCAAAATGTCATCTCTTTGGGTCAAGAAGTGGTCCAGCTTTGATTTTCAGAAGATTCTTTGTGACAGCATACAGTCAGTAAAGTTTTGTCAGCATGTACAACGTTTAACTTGCACTGCATTTATTATTTATTTATTTATTTATTGTATTTATAAAGCGCCAACATATTACGCAGCGCTGGACAATAAATAGGGATATTCAAAACATCAGTAAAGTTTGCATGACAACTACAATATTACTGTAATCCTACTGTAGAACTATGGGTAATAATGTTATGTAAATCTACAGTATATATTTAGTTAAATGTACTTTAAAATACTGACAATTGACCTCTATAATACTAACTATATGCCCCTTCTAAAGTTAGTAGCCTCTAATATCGCCTCTATTCTAAAGGTTGAACTTTCTCCCACAGGTAGAGCGGCGGCCTTTAAAATGCTGGTTCTACCTAAAGTGCTTTATGTGTTTCAAACAATACAGATCCCAGTACCCAAAAAATTATTCTAAAACCCCATCTACACGATACAATTCTTTGTGCGATTCGATTACGATTCTATTTACGATCCGATTAAATCTGACATGTCCGATCGGGATTCGTTTCAATACCATTCAATTTGCCATTGTTTTGCAATGGCAAATCGAATTGAATCGAATTGAATCCTGATCGGACATGATGGATTTAATTGGATTGTAAATAGAATCATAATCGAATCGCACAAAGAATCATATCGTGTAGATTGGGCTTTAAACCTCCAAAAAATAACGTCCACATTTTTCTGGAAAGGAAAAAGTCATAGAGTATCACACCACACTATAACCATACCTAAAACAAAAGGAGGCTTTGGCTTCCCTTGTTTACACTCATACTATCATGCGTGTATCCTTGATATCGCTAAACAATGATGGGCACCGACAGAGCGTAAATTATGGGCAGATATTGAAAAGGATATAATGGGAATAGATCTCAAACTCCTACTTGCTTCTTTCCTAGTACATAAACCAAACCCAAAATCAATGTTACCCTCAGTTCAAGCCACTCTCTAATATGCTCTCACCACAAATCCTTCAAGTGTGGAAGGCATAGCAATTAAAACCCCAATCCTTATCCAACAAAGCTTATCTCCCCACCTCTCCCTGAATTCCTGGATCAAAAAAGGAATCCTTCATATCAATGATATGTTTACAAATGATTCTATAAAACCCTTCCCAATTCTAGCTTGCCAATTCCAACTCCCACCTACGGACATCTTTTTATACATAAGACTCTCTCATATCATAAGAAACACCAAATTTAAAACCCTTATCCTTCCAAACTCCCTCCACGCATTTTTCAATTCCACAATTGCTTTGAAAAAAGGAATCTCACTATGGTATGACTACTTAACTTACTCAAAAACCTCCAACCTAAACACTTATATCAATAAATGGTCTAGAGACCTTCAAACAATTATTTCCCATTCTGATGTCTTAAAAGCCACTCAGGTAATCACGAAACACTCCTCCTGCTTGGCCCATTGGGAAACCTTTCAAAAACTATTACTTCGCTGGTACTTTACCCCATATAAACTCTCTTTCTTCTCGACATCCAATGACCCAAAATGCTGGCGATGTAACAGAACACCTGCTACACTATTACACAACTTTTGGTATTGCCCAGACACTGCTAAACTATGGTCAGATCTTAGCAAACTGATTAAAAAATTGACTAGTACCTCAATTCCTCTCTCTCCCCCAAACTTGCCCTACTACACGTAGGAATTGAAAAATTCCCTTATCAACAGCAAATAATTACCTCACACCTAATATGTACATTACGACAAACAATAGTGCAGAATTGGGGTCAACGATTTCTACCCACGTTCCATAAAATAATTGTCACTTCCTATTGCAAAATCAATTTAGAGAAGCAATATCGAAACATCCCTCACCTCTCTTCTTCATTAATCCACCTGTCTACCCTAGCTCGAGACCTTTATGGGCTGACTCTTGTACTATAAACGGCGATAATGTAGAAATAAACATATACCCTATGTGGACTCTTAGATGATATAACTCAACACTCACCTGTTGGTTTGCTCAAATGTTTTTTTCTTCAAATTACTTGTTCCCTTGTTTGTTTTAATGTTAATGTTATACAATTGATCACAGCTGTTTTCATCTCAGATGCTCCCCATTCCACGGGACATCCTATAGAACATTGACATACTGTTCTAGTTCTTACGTAAAATCTGTCTTCTTTATCTGTAGAAGAGGAGGAGCACCCTTCTTGGGACTTTTAACTTTACATTTTTTCCCTCTATAGCTTCATCATCATCAACCAAATTTTTACTCCGACCTCACAGGTCTCCACACCTCCTCTACTAGTACCTGTCTTGGGTAGTTGGCATTGCCCCCAATACAAGTACACAATCCATAGTAACTTACCATGGTCCTGATGAGGCTCCTATTTTGTCTTACTACTATCACAGCCCCACTGGGGGCTCACCTCAACCTTTAGCTCCCCAACCCAATTGGCTGTGGATAAACTCCGATAGTGGCAAGAATAAGACCATCATTTAATAACTCATCCTAGCATCACTCTTAGATCTCATCTAGAGCCGCCTCTTCCTCCTCATAAAAAAGTGACCTTTCTCAAGATATTTGTCATTTTGATGTTAAATTCTTTGTAACCAACTCTCTATCGTTGTGTAAATTGACCTTCTTCTCTTCAATAAAAATTAATTAAAAAAACAAAAAAACCAAAACTGACAATTGAGCCATTAGACTTTCTTATACGGAAGTAATAAAGCTCTGCTCCAGCCTGTAGCCTCTCTCTCCCTTCCTCTAGCGGGTGTCACCTGACTATCAATGCTCCCTGTTGCCCCTCTCCCTGAATCCAATAGAAGAGTACTGACTTCCAGGAGGGGCAGGTGTGGATAAACTGCCACTCACCAACCCTCCCAATCAGAAAAAGCTGCAGTGGTTGTGTGACCACCACTCATAACGCAAACATTTGGATAATTCAGATCATTGCTATGATTCATTCATATTGAATACCACTAGCGGTTGAGGGAAAGGAAGCTCAGAAACATTTTGCTTAAGCAGATGCTTTAAGAGATTATTTTTTGCAAAAATATAAATGATGTATGGTTTGCCAGGCTTGTAGGATGGGATGTTATATTTTTTTCCATTCAATGTTTTCCAAATATAAACGTTGGTGTTAACTTAAGGGGTAGCTTAATTATCAATTAAAGTCCTATATTTTGGCTGTGCAGGGAGCACACACTTCCCAGATGTAAGCAGGTTTTGTAACTTGAGTCGAGGTAACACCATTCAGTCCAAGCATGTGACCATAATCACTACTAATCCTAATTTCACTACCTTCAAAGCAAAGTTAAATCAATAAAAAACTAATACCATACACAGTATGTATGTAGGTATGGTTTCTCACATGTGGAAGATGGGAAATACTTTTGGAGTTTTAAACCTACATTTTTGTACATAGCTGTTTTCCTCTACTACTGTATATTAGGACCATTGTTTTAGGACCCAAACTTTTCAAGTTTAGTTTTACAGTCCAAGATCTATGGTAAAATCTGTCTCCAGGGATTACGCACACACCAACACAACTATAACAAAGTAAAGCTTCTGCATGAGCTGCCTGTGCTGTAGCGTGGACCCAATCTGATCAGGATCAGCTATTTCTGCCAGAGGACGAGTGAAAGGAAGCTAGCGTGCATGTGCAGGGAGGGCACTCTTTAGGGTCCAAATAATGGATCGGGACTTCAAAAGAGGTTAGGGAAGCCTCTTTAGGATCTAGAGGCTTCCCTCTCCCGAGGTGAGTACCCCTCAGGTGCCCTTTTCTATCTCATGAATTTACTTTAAAGGGCATCTAAAGTGAGAGGGATGTGAAGGCTGCCATATCTATTTCCTTATAAATAATACCAGTTGTCTGGCAGTCCTGCTGATCCTTCAGCATCAGAAGTGTCTGAATCACACACCTGAAACAAGCAAGCAGTCAATCCAGTCAGAAACATCTGATCTGTAAGCTTATTCGGGGTCTATGCATAAAAGTATTAGAAACAGAGTATTGATTAAAAGGCAATAAGTATGGCAGCCTCCATATCCTTCTCACTTCAGATGTCCTTTAAAGGTACTCTTATTTAGTCCATCTACAAGTTCAGCACAATTTCTTCTTCATTTCAAGCACATCTACTTACAGACAAGAAACAATGGATTGGGTCTCACAATGAAGTCTGGAAAGTAGAGCCATTTTATAATATTGGAGTTAAACTTGGCCCCAGGATGTCTCCAAGGATAGTCTGCAACATGAAGAAAACAGTGAAGAAATACATACATCTGGAAAAGTTGGCAAACCAAAAATCTTCAGAACTATATACATATATTTTCTTTCTTTTTTTGTGTAGGTATAAAAGCTGATCTTTTACCTTTGCATGGAGCAGGAGGAATGCCAATGCATAAGAAATACTGGAATGTAATAATACAAGCAAGAAAGCAGCAATATCGGTGCCAGATTTCTGCAATTGCTTTTCGTCTGCGTCTGTACAGTACGGCAAATAGCCAAAGCGCATGGATCATGGCAAAGAAATCCATCCTCTGGCCAATGACATTAACAGACAGTAAGAAGCAGGTCTGCAAACGGAAAGAGAAATATGGAGTTTGAAGCAGTAAAAATGACAATTTAGCATGGTTTTACAGTTACTTAGTTTTTTGGCGCCATATGTTTTATTTGTGCTAGTTAAACTGAAGCTTATATTTTGACATTGTTCCCAGATTGGACGCAATACATTACCCTTTCTTAACCGAGTTTATTGGATTTTTAACAAGATGCTCATACCAAAAGAAATATGTAGGCAACACATTGGTACTAATATAGAAAAGCTATGAAAACATCCTTATGTTGCCTTTAGCACACAAATGTATTCCAAGCATCAGCCTCTTGTTGATTCTTCCCCTCCAATTTGACCAACATGCTTCTTGTTGCACAAGTGATATATCCACACAAATAATATAGACAAGAAAGAGGATCAAAATTAAGCAAAAAAAATACAAATAAGGTATGTGTTCCCTTCGGTGGTAACCCTTTATAGTTGAGTGAGAAAAGTATATAAGGCAAGAGATGAGAAAAAAAAACAGGTGTTGGATACATTAGCTACTTTCTTTCACTAAACAAAACCAGATGTTAATGACGTCTATTTGGAAAGAGAAACTAAATGTCATAAGTCATAGCCTGAAAGCAATGTATACAAATCCTGAGAGTTTACCTGGATTTCAAAGAGCAAGAGGCCCTACCTTTGTTGAATGAATGCCACAGCAGCTTAAAAGCCAGGTAGATCCATAGGGTTTTTTGTGTTTTGCTTTTGTTTTTACTAGCCCACTTTTCAAAAAAAAAACAGCTTTAGGTATTCTATCTAATACCACCAGCTGGTCAGGTATCAGCGGTCTACTATTGGCTTCCACAAAGATCTACACAGTAGTTGATTTTGTGTAGTACAATAAGGACTTTTTCATGTTTGGATATATGAATTTGGATCTTTTTTTATATTAGTGGGCTCTATTTGTGAGGGTACTTTTTCTTTAAAATTTAATCTACACTGTAGTGTACACAGAAGTCATCACCTTACTTGACACACAAATTGTCTGCTTTGTGGTACATAGCAGAGCTACAAATGGAATGGCTGTAAAGATTAAATAAACTTTAAAGAAAAAGTGGTAAGATTATCAAGTAAACATTATAACAATTGCAACCAAAGGGGCATGTAATTCCACGCTATTCTATGTACTGGTGGGAAAGAAAGAAAAATGCAGTAGGCAGTGGAGGGAGCAGGGAAGGCTATAGTCAGCCACCCCTTTAATCACTGCTTCCTACTGTGCCTACATAGCAATGCACTGGTTCATCACATTCCAAACACCTCTAGCCTTCAGATACTATTACCAGAGCATCAACCTAATGGAACCAATTTAATGCTACGTACACACACTGGTCTCAACTTGGTCGTGACAGACGATATCGACCACCATCGCTGAGAATTGGGAGTCAGACCAGCATGTATACAGCAGCTGCATAACATCTGCTAAATATCCAGCATGCTGGTTCTTATGTGATCCTGGCACCCAATCGCATTGTTCTCCGCTCTCCCTCTCCCACAAGAATCACACACCACTTGTTCTCCCTCCACTCCCTACACAGGCATGTTGCGAGCTGGGAGGCTGATGACCTGTCTGTACAGCATTAGCTCTACTCTGTTGCCCAAGGGATCATGTATCGATCCCTGCCCGACGACAGAGGTCCCCCGACGACCCCTCTTGTGTGTGGAGCTTAAGCTGCCATAAATGCTAAGCAGACTAATGCAAGTATACCTGGGAAATTCTTCCTCTGCTGATCCTGTCACTGAATGGGCAATTGCAATGTGGCATAACCCTTAAACAATTAAAGGACAGTTGGCAAAATAATTAAACCAGTCTTCCTACATCAGAGCACTAGAGAGTGAGTCTACAATAGAATTAAATTTGTCTCCAATAGAATTCAACTGCATGATACATGATACTTGTGATATAAACGGGACATGGTATTTTAACAATGGTCTCAACTTTGACAGAAGTAAAACAGTACTGTTACTGGGCTCCAGATTCACCAGTTGCTAACAAAGTTTAATATCATAAAATACAGAGTGCATGTCTGGTAAACTATCGTATCCCTGGATAAGCACAATCAAATATCATGTAATGGGCTCCCAGAAAATTATATATTAATATATGCATGAGTAATTTAATCTTATTGCACATCTTACCTCCATACCAAACTTGTAGAAAAAATAATTTATGAAATACTTGGCACAGTTGATTATTCCGTCATCCAGGTGTTGCCTTGTGATATCGTGAAATATTGTTTTAGTGACTGGCGCTGTCAGATTGTTTCGACACCTGTAATACTCCTGATGTCTATAGATAGTTACTTCAAAGGCTAATATGAACAACATTAGCAGGTTATTCTGTAATAAAAGCAGAATAAACAAATTGATTTGAAGAACCCATACAAGTATATATCCAGCTATTTATTCCTTTTTTCCTTATTTTCTTCAAATGGTGGACTTGAAAAGGCACTCTAATGGTAAATTTAATAGTAAAATGTAGTTAATGATTCAGGATACCCAATTTTATGTTAATTATCCTGGTTTTGGCATCAGAAACACTTCCTATATCTATATATTGCTGTATATTGGTATGTAACTTCACCCTGCCAGTGATGCTTAGCCTAAGCTATAATGCCGCAAGCCTTTGCAGTGATGTCACAGCCTAGGCTGTTTATCTATACAAAGTTCTCCTCCCAGAGCATTCAGGGAGATCAGGTGTTTCTACTGACTTCGGAACACAGAGTCAAAAATATTTCGCAAAGATGCACTTGCCAGCAGTAAAGATATTGCCAGCTGTGATATACTTCAGAATATACATCATGGAAAGGTGACATTTTACAATGGGCAAACACTGACTGAATAATGTATAAAGAAATATTGTAAAAAAATTCTAATTATTATGTTATTATGTTATTTTCAGTATAGTTCATCTTTAAAGTTGCTGTAATCGGCCAACAGTGACAAATGGCCTAAGCTGGCAATCTGACAATTTAAGAATTTACCAAAGGGAGTTCCAGCCTAATTGTAACAGATGCTAGCTTAAAAGCCTGTCTACAACATATTCATTGTTGGTGGAGACTGGTCATGGTTAAAGTCCTCTTGGATCTTCTCTCTCGACCAGGAACCCAAAAACAGGTCTCCACCTACTACAGTATGGCTAAAGGCTAAAACACATAAGCAACTTAAATCAGAAACTTGTACATGCTGTAAATCTTCTGTTGAATAATATCAGCGTTGAATAACTAGGAAACACTACCAACAATGTACAGCTGTACAGATGTACTGCTGCCAGTACAGCTACAAAGTTGCAGCTGTGAAATAGCCCAAAGACAAGCATATGCCAAGTTCAGAAGCTGTGCATTTTAAACTGCCCATACCATTAATTATATCAAAGAGGAACTGAAAAAAAATAACATACTGAATAAAATTTCTTATTGATTACAATATTAATTTATAGATTATTTAGTCAGAGTTTGCCCATTGTAAAATCTTTTCTCTCTCTTACTAACATTCTGAATTTTATCAATGGTGGTGACATCTTTAGTTCTGCCAGGTGATCTGTATGCAATGTTTGTTACTGAGCTATGCACAGAGGGAGATATTGCTTGCTTGACAGTTGGAGAAAGCTGTTATTTCCCACAATGCAACAAGGTTCACAGCCATCAATCTGTCAGGACTTTGGTCATGACATCACGCACACTGTGGGAGGGGTTTCACCACAATATCAACCACACAGAACTCCTGATTATCCAATTGAGAAAAGGTAAAGATTTTTTGGGGGTAAAAAGGGTAGCAACAACTGATTGGAATGAAGATCAATCCTTCGTTAACGTTCAATTAGTATACATCAGGCCTGGATTAACATAACAGGAGCCTATAGGCACAGATCGCCTGGCAACCTAGACTTCACTCTCCATGAACCTACAAACCCTCGCCTTACCGCACCATAAGTGTGCTGGCTGGCCCAGCTGTCACTTCTCCCTTACTTCCCTTGTCTGTTATAGGTAGCTACAGGTGCCCCTTAGTATTAGGTAGCCAGACGTACCCTCAATAATGAGTAGCTAGAGGTGCCCCTAAGTATTAGGTAGCTAGAGGAACCTCAGTATTAAGTGGCTAGAGGTATCCCTGACTGAAGGGATATCTTATCAGTGGAATGCAGAGAGCAGGGTGAGTAACCTTTCATTTACACTCTCATCAGGACTCTGTATAGGAAAGGAGAAAGGGAGGCGCTCTAGGAGGGGAGTGAGCCGCCTTTCCATCATCAGGCGCCTGTAGGCACGTGCCCACAGTGCCTTATGATAAATCCGGCCCTGATATACATTATATACTGTACTGCAGAAAGATAACATTAAGTATTAGAGAACAACTCAGAGGTTTATTACTGGTACATATATACTAACGGTAATAGAAAAAAAGTGTTCCAGGAAAAAAATATTCTAAATATACTGCTTAAATATGGATACATTTTAATTTAAAATGTAAAATCATAATTACCCTTAGGTAGACAAGAAGTGGTGACGATTTCTTGAGTCCTACCCATCCTGATGGGTCAATTGGTCCACTGTAGAGAAGGGAAAGCTGAAGTTCTGTCCTGTTGTCAATATTTGTCAGATTGGGAGTGGGCTAAAACAAATGGATACATACATTCAGTTATGAGATTAAACAATAGTAGGTGCCACACAATGCACTTTACTGTATAAGTGAACCACGATGATATCAGTTGTTTACAGTATGTTCTTTACTTTATTCAAGTCATCTTGATTGGCTACACTTTTTAGCACAGCTTTTAGTGGTACTTATAGTTCACTTTTGGCAAGGAATTTACAAATATTGTACTAGAATTACAGTATGCTTGCTAATGTATAGCTGCATTGTCAATGCACTAACTTACTGGTTAACTGTCTTTTTTTCCAAATAAAAAGGACTATTTTCTTTCCCTCCCCCGAGGTCCAATCAAGGCAATCCTCTCTCATAGGCACCAGCCGATCCAGAGTTCAGCTAAGTGACAGGGCTGTCCCCAGTACAGTGCTGCACTAGATCGCAGCACTGCACAACGAATACAAACGGTTGTTTCTTTTTTTACAGTCTGCCAGCAATGATCCCAGCTGGCAGACTCAAGCGGGGATACGCAATCCCCGCTAATCTCCGCCCCCAGGACTTGATGCTGATCGGCGTTAGGCGGTCCTGGAGGAGCCACCTTCCCGATGCCCATCGGTGTGAGGCAGTCGGGAAGGAGTTAAAACAAGATGTGAGTAGAGATGGTTATTTTTAGAAGAACTCATGGAGAAGTATGTGATTTGTCTGATCAGCTGATAGATTTGTAAAACTCTGTGATTTGCTGTGATCACATGATGCTTTAGCACAGGAGCAAGACTACTAAACAGAGAGTTACATATCTATCACTTGACCAAATTAATCACGTTTCTCCATGAGTTCTCCTAGACATGACTATCACTAGTTGCGAGTAGAGATTAGCTATTTATTACAAATGGTATAATTTAAGTAATAACAATGGAAGAGTGGTCTATACATTTTTAAAGCCAAAACATTTTTGGTAAATTTTAAGATGAATTCAGTTGATGTAGTTTGGAATGAATCTATACAGAAGAGCTACATCACACAGCCCTGAATGTATCAGTAAATATAACAACTTACCAAGCTGCAGTTACTAGAGAAGCTCAGTGGTTCAATGGTTGATAGTTGATACAACATTTTACATATAATGATGACACATGTCCACACAGTGCAGACACTGGATGCTAATGGCCGAAACTGAGAATAGGGTAAAGCAAAGGCCCAGGCAGTTAAAAAGACATAGTTGAGAAGAGAAACCTGTGTTAAAACAAAAACACACTTTCAGTGACTACCCTTTGACTTCATATCCTTATAAATGTACTTTCAAGGAGACTTTCACCTGCACACAGTACAATCAGTAGATTTAATTAATATTTGGCTTATCAATTCAGTTAATATTAATGAATACTTTGGATTAAAAGCAATACATTAATATCTTTGGAAAAAATATTTCAGCAATGTTTGTCTTCCAAAAGAGCCCCCCCCCCCCCATTCCCCTTGTTGATACTAAAGTATGAGCAAATAATGAATATTGCTGCTGTCTAGTTTTATTGGATAATAAACAACACCATAGAGTCAGAAGGCATACCACTTATTGTAATTCCAGCAAAAGTACTTAGCTTGGGTAGGCTATTTTATTTTTCTGTTTTCTCAAGTGGCCCCTTTTTCAAGTGCTTTTTGCATGGAAACAGCTCTGGCTTCCCATTTTAGGCCCTTGGAGACTATATTCCCAATGAGTTTTTATAACTCTACCTTAGTAACTGCTAATCCACTTATGTTTAAGGGGAGAGGCTGTGAGAGTGTTCTGAAACCTAATCCTATGTCCACAGTCTTGAGAGCCTTAATTCTGGGAATACACCATGAGTAGAGATGGCTTGAACCTCCGATTTTGGGTTCGCAAACCTCGAACGCGAACTTCCGCAAAAGTTCGTGTTCGCACGAACCAGGCGAACCACAATAGACTTCAATGGGCAGGCAAACTTCAAAAACTACAAACACTGTTTCTGGCCACAAAAGTGATGAAAAGATGTTTCAAGGGGTCTAACACCTGGAAGGGGGCATGGCGAAGTGGGATACATGCCAAAAGTCCCGGGGAAAATTACGGATTTGATGCACAGCAGGGTTATAATCCCTAAAGGGCAGAAATCACATTGCATTCCTAAATTGGAGGCATAAAGTGCTTGAAAACATCTTGCCGGTGTAGACATGGATCAGCAGGTAGTGTAAGTAGTGTACTGCTTCACACTGACAGACCAAACTCACTGTGTAATGCACCGCAAACAGCTGTTTGTGTAGTAATGGCCGTGCTGGACTGGTGCGCACGATGGCGAGAGTGCAGGCTATGGTGGTTTTCAAGCCTATATGGTCGGGCTGAGATAGCTCAATGACAGAACAACAGTTTTTCTCTGATCAATTTCTATTCATTTCTATGAGAAAATTGATCATAAAAACAATCGAAATCAGATCAGAAATAATGTCAGAAATAATCTATCGAGCCATCTACAGTATCTGCCGAAAAAAAATTCATGGTGTATTTCCAGCATAAAGTCTCAATTAACATAATTTTAGGATAAGTTGGCAGGAAATCAGAATGCTGCAGGATGTAGTTAAGCCCCATGTCAACAATATAATCTGGAGATGTATTAGACCTGCAGGGGGGGGGGGGGGGGCAAAATGCAAGGGCTCTGGAAAGGGGCATGTGGCTAATGGATTTAATATAGGCAAATATGAGTTTTTAAAGGCCACAATGTTCATTTAACTGCAAGCTATTATGGGCTGTGACATCCTGTAGCTACCACTTATGTTTCTGTGGCCAGAAGTGCCCTGAGTCTCTTCTTGTGATGTTCCTCATGGTGTACAAAGGCTTCAATTGCTTATATTAATATTTCTTTAAACAGTTAAGTAGACAAAGGTTCATACCTCTCTTACGGTTACCCATATGATGTATGAAGAGACAATTTTTATTATGTGAAGTTCCAGGACCCACCAGGCAAAGACTTGCAACTTATGAAAATATTCCAAAAACTTTAGGAAGAGAACTGTTAGGCGATCAATAACCAAATGCCATTTGTTTCTGGAATCTATGTAAAGTAAAATAAAAAAACATTAATTTATAGCACACTGAATTTACAACTTGTACCACTATATATGAGGGGGGGACAAACAGTCACAATATCCAGAGGTAACTGTAGAAGGAATATAGCACAATTATGTCTTGGTCAATAGTGAGAGCAAGTGTACATAGACATTTGAATTTAGATTGATGGTGTGAGAAATGCAATATCTGGAAGTAAGTTGTCAGCAATAATAACACTTATGTATTTAGTATTTATATAATACTGCTGACTGCTGACATCTTTCACAGCACTTTATAGAATACATACTGTAGTCTTGTCATTAATTGTCCCTCAAAAGGGCACACAATCTCTACCATATCCATATGACCTGATCATAGTATGTGGCCAATTAATTTTTTGGGGATCTGGAAAGTAACTGGCATGCCTGAAAGATACACATGAAAATAAAAGTAGAACATACATGGAGGTGAGTAAGACAAGTCACATGTACCTTTTACATATACCTAAACGTGCATACACACATCTAATTTCAGTTGGTCAATGATTGGCCAAATTCACTACTTCCATCTAGTATGAGAGCATACCTACACAATCTGTTAATACCATTCAAAATCTGCTGGACCTCATGCTACGAGAAAGTGGTTAAAATTAGATAGGAGTATGCACCTTAAAATTCTTTTTATAAAAGCAAGCTGGATTATACCTGTGGTTTCCTCTTCTTCTGATTCTTCTTCTTCTTCCTCATCAGTATCTCCTCCTCCCACTCCTCCACCTTTATCATCTCCCTTCTCCATCTCATCCTCAGATTCCGGTTCCTGGCTTTTCTGTTGTGTATATATGTCCACCTGCTTCTCTTGCTTCTCTAGCATTTCAGACTCTGTATTTAAGTTCATCATGGTTATATCAGGCAAACTCCCTTCTGGATGTACCAATCTGTGGGTAGGACATACATATTAGATGCCAGCTTCCCAACTACACTAAGAGAAATCACCAGGATCAAATAAAAATAAAACAAAAAAGCAAGTTATGCAAGTTATATTTAATCATATCCTATATTACAAAAAAAAGAAACTATGGTTCATGAGTGCATGTTTTTTTCACTAGAAACTTTTTACTTTGTGTGGAATTAACCCTTAAACTTGATATTTTCCCCAATGGAGAAAACAGTCAGAGTTTAAGAGATAGAAGCATGAAATGCCAATGTGTTATAAAAGCACATTTCATGGCTTCACAGCACTTACTCATTTTGCTGAATTGGAATTTTTTTCTTGATGCTGCTCAAGAGCAATTAAAACAGAAAGAGAAAAGGAATATGAGAATAGAAGAGGTAAAGTGATTTTATAAAGTGTAGGTCATGCAGCATAGCCATTCTAAAAAAAAATTCCTTATTAGAACATTGCACTACTGCATGCTGATATATATATATATATATATATATATATATATATATATATATATATATATATATATATATAATTTTTTTATTTTTTCAAAATATTTATGTAGCACAACTTGTGCCAAATGTTCCTCGTGTCTGATAACAGAAATACAAGGCAGAGTCTGTACATGTTTGCATGCATGTGTACTGTTTCATATATATGTGCAATTATATAATTCATACATAAAAATATATAAACTGTAATATTCAAATATACAAATAAAATATAATTAAAATCAATTCTGTATTTCTGGTTTTAAAATGGCATCAAAGAATGTTTCCTATTTTCAATGCAAAAAAAAAAAAATATTACTAGAAATAGTTCAATAGTACTTAGTATTAGATTTGTTTCCTACTTCTTACCATACTCTTAAGTTCTTTGTAAACATCAAACGGCCTATGCAATTCACTTTTTCTCCTAGGTGATATTTCCACGTCATATCAATAGTCTTTTAACCGGTTCAGCGCTGCAGTGCCGAAAATCTTATGCATCCGAGCAACGTTCACCTCCCATTCATTCGCCTATAACTTTATTGCTACTTATCACAATTAATTGATCTATATCTTGTTTTTTCCGCCACTAATTAGGCTTTCTTTGGGTAGTAAATTTTGCTAAGAATTCTTTTTTTCTAAATTCATTTTAAAAGCAAGATTAAGAAAGAAATGAAAAAAATTCATTATTTCTCAGTTTTTGGCCATTATAGTTTGAAATTAATATACGCTACTGTAATTAAAACCCATGTATTTTATTTGCCCATCTGTCCTGGTTATTACACCGTTTAAACGATGTCCCTATCACAATTTATGGTGCTGATATTTCATTTAGAAATAAAGGTGCATTTTTTCAATTTGCGTCCATCACTATTTATAAGCTTATAATTTTAAATAATATAATAACATACTCTCTTGACATGCATATTTAAAAAGTTTAGACCCTTGGGTAACTATTTATGTTTTTTTTTTTTTTTTTTAATTGTTTTTTTTTTTATTTATTTTTTAATAAAAAATGTATGTGTGTAATTTTTGGTGTGTGAGGGAAACTGCTTATTTTAAATGTAAAATATTATAATTGTTTCATTTAAAATGTATGTTGGTGCAGTTTACTATTTGGCCACAAGATGGCCACAGTGAAAAAAGTCCTAGATGCGAACAATCTCGCATCCAGGAACTTAAAAGCAGGGGAGATGTTTCCTGGGGGCAGAAATACCGCGCTCTCTGGATAGAAAGCGTCGGTATTTCTGCGGGGAAGTTAGATCCGTGAATGGGAATTATATTCCCATTCGCTGATCGGGGGCTAGCGGCGGGTGCGCGCGCGCGCCCGATCGCGCGCACCACGCAGGGAAAGCAGCAGTGCCTATCTGGACGAGGAAGCTCGTCCAGATAGGCCGAACTGGTTAAGCCACCAGCAAAGAAGAAACTACTCTGAATAATTTTGACAGTACTTTTACACATACTTTTTGCTACTTTTTCATCTGCAGAGTGCTAAAAAGTTATTTTAAACAGAATATGAAAAATGATCTCCTAGGAGGAAACTTAGGAGAAAAATGGAATTGAGTAAGGGCCAAAGTGTTATTGTACTCATACTTAACCATGTTTTACAAACGTATCAATGAAACGATGTCAAGAATGCAGTTACTTCCATTACTAATGTTAGCGCTGCCCTAAAAATACAAGTCAGTTCTACTGTTTGTAGTTCAAAAACAACTTCCCAGCAGTCCGTACTCCATACTCAAATTTGTACTATTGTGAAGGATAACACTTTGCTATCGCTCGGCTTTGGGTGGCTGGTGGCCACAACCCTTCAGTAGAAGGGTGCAGTTTATTGTTCTCATAAGGAAGTAAACTTCCATGCATAGGAACCAAAACCTACTGCAGTCTCCTGCACATCAAGAAATAAATACACACGCGCATTTCCTTATTTATTGTCAGGCATCATACTGCCTGATAGACAGGCTGCTGTCACACCATTTATCAAACAAATGATCAACAGCCATGTAAAGCAACATTTGCTAATATTTTTTTTCCTGTTATATCCTATGCACGGGTGCATGAAAAGTGTGATCTTAATTTATTTGTTTTTAATTTTTTTACAGCAATTAATGTAAAAGAAAAAAATACATAAATGTATTATTGAAAATTACACAAAAACACCTTTCCGTGGAAAATGGTAATCGAAATCAGAAATTATGATTTCCACAGAAATTAGTGGAATCAGCATTTGTGGCAATCCCTAATCAGTATTACTGTAGAGCAGTGGTCCTCAAATTGAGGCCCGCGGGCCGAATGTGGCCCCCTGAGGCTTTTTCACTGGCCCCCGGAACATAAAATGTATACCTTATAGATGCAGCACACTGCACCTTTAAATATTTGCGCCCCGCGTATAGAATAGCAGTGCTGGCATGACCCATCCACATACTGTAGAAGCCAGCGAGCAGTAATTCGCTGGCTTCCAATCCAGTTCCTCATTAGGTGACACTGCTGTCCAATTGGACTGTAGGCTGTCACCTGAGTATGCTTCACTGTTTGGTGCACAAAGACGTTCTTCGGGCGCCACATGAGTGACTGAATGGCTGCTGCTGGGAGTTCTCCTCCGGGCATGACTGGAAGGGAATCAATACCAAGATTCAATGTAATGTTTTACAACATAATTTTTTGTATGTTCCGGCCCCCCAGCAGTCTGAAGTATGTTTACCTGGCCCTTGACCGAAAAAGTTTGGGGACCTCTGCTGTAGAGCAATAACTTATACAATATATACTTGATTGACATACTTGATTGACATGCTACCGTAGTATCTTAAAGTACACATGAGGTGATCTGAAAAATAAAAGTTTCACTCACCTGAGGCTTCTTCTAGCCCCTACAAGTCTGATAGGTCCCACGGCACAGTTCCACTCAGTGCCAGGCTTCTGCTCCCTCCTCCTTAAGATCGAGACCAGCGGCTGGGTTGGGATCTTTTGTGCATGCTCTGGCATTCTGGAGGCCTCTTGTGATCCCACTCCAGTCACTGGGAGCACTTGGCGCAGCTAAAGTATCTGCTAATTTGATTGCACAGCTGGCGCCATCATGTAATTATCCTCTGTGGGGCACCACAATGACCAGGTGCGTGTGCACCATAATTACCTATCTCTGTAGTGTGATGCTTTACAGTACATGTAAAGTGGGGCACAGGGAAGGTTTCTCCTTACACATCCAATCATGTGGAGATCACTTTGGATGAATAGGAACTTCTCAGCACACAATTGGATGTTGGATGTACTAATACATCACTGCTATACACAGTCTTAAATATTATCTCCCACACATAGAAACAAACTACAACCAACTACTTTATTGTGCAACAGGAACTAAAGATGATGATTATAACAAAAATAATAATAACACATAGAGAAAAAAATGTAATGGCAGTTTCAGAACTGTATTATTATCTAGAGTAATAACAAAATGAAAACAACAAATTCTGGTATTTTCACATAAAAACTGTAAACTGTAAAACCTTGGAAACAATGTTTTACAAGCACATGCACAAACAAGATGCAGTACAAAACGATTGAAAAACACATTGAACAATTTTTGTATTAGGTTTTATGACTCAGTGGTCACCACTGCATAAACATCAGGATACCCACCTATTTATTATTAGGTAAACACGACCATTAACTTTGGCATGGCTACGAGTTGGGAGATGGAGGCACAAGTAAGCATGCAATGAAAATATGAGTTAAGAGAGAGAAGGAGAGCTGTTAAATAAGATGAAACTGAACATGAGAAATGTTTGTCTCAGTGATAGCTGGAAAAGTAACAGTGATGAAGCAGTGATAGTAAAGCATAGTAAGTAAACAATGTAAATGAACATGAATTATAAAATGATGCTCTTACAAACCCTGATCAGGTTTTTTTTCAGGAGATTCTGCAGACTAAAGTTATATCCCTCCTAATTAACCCACAAATAAACTCTGAAATAATGATAACATTTCATAATTAAACGTTGTCTACTGTGGAAACTTAATGTGCTAATTTTATTTAAGTGAACTGTAGGTAGGTGCAGTGGCGTAGCTAAGGAGTTGTGGGCCCCGAGGCAAGTTTTACAATGGGGCCCCCCAAGTACTCTATACATAGCAATTGATATGGCGCACCAAAACCTGCCAATGGCAACTACAGTGTCTGAGGTGCAAGAAGGGGATGGGGGACAGTTTGTTCATAATTACCACTATTCAAAGTATCTATAGAAGTGATTATTATGAACACAGGACCAATAGAGAGCTAATACTGTAGTTGAGGGAGGGCCCTTCGGGGCCCCTCTGGCCCAAGGGCCCTGATGCGGTGGCTACCTCTGCAACCCCTATTGCTAAGCCCCTGGGCAGGTGAAATTCACAAACTTAGCTACTTACCTATGAAGAGGGAAGCTTCTGGCTCTGCCAGAGGTTTCCCATGTCCTCCTCAAGGCCATTACCATCGGGGACCCTCTTTTGAATCGTGACCGCGTTCCCCTTTGTGCACGAGCACGGCTGTACAGTGTCTGTGCAAGTACGGCCATGCCTGAGTAGTAGCATGGAGTAGCTTTGGCTTACTGCGCAGTTACGGCCGTACTCACACAGGTGCAGTATGCCCGTCCTTGTACATGATGGGGAGCACAGTTATGAGAACATATGTGATATCTATCAGATATTTTCAGAAGGTTCAGGTGTAGCAACGGTGTGGGCAAGGAGGTAACGGGAAGCATCTGGAGGATGTAGCTAACTTTTTTATTTTTATCCGCCTCAGGTACATTTAATATTGTTTATTTACTTAGTTTTGTAGCGCTGGAATTTTGCACAGCACTTTACAGAGTGTGCAGTCATGTCACTAGCTGTCCCTCAGAAGAGTCCCTCACAATCAAAACCTTACCATAGTCATATGTCTCTACCATAGTCCACAACTAGAGATGGTAGTGAGATGCAAATAAATTCAGCTTGCGTGTTAATTTTATGCATACTGATTCCAGCTTGGATAGCTCCATAGCTCTCTATGCTACCCCTCATTTTACCCACATAATAGAATACAGATGACCTGCAGCATCATCTTCCATCACTATTTAGTTGTCTAATCTGCCTAGAGACAGGGCACGCTTCTTCAATCTTGTCTCTCTTGGTGTATAATAAGAAAAGCATGCATCCATATGATCTTCACAGGGTTGTAGCTATGCACACAGCCATTCATGCATGGTTCCAGCACCTGAAGTAGGTGTGGCAAAATGACATCACAGCCTAATCTTCTGTATGGCATCCACCTTTAGAAGAGACATGTTGAAAGACACATGTCTGGTCTACAGGCAGATTGAGCACCTTACTGGGATGGAAGGCAGCACAGGTCATTTTTACTCTCTTCTATGGAAACACTGAGAGAAGAAATGGCGAGCTGTGATATTTCCATCAAAGATAGAGTATCACTTTAGCTCCTTCCTGTGTAAAAGTTTTTTCTGAAGCCTTACCTTCACCTCTTTCCTTAATGTTACTTCCTGTCTGAGGAAAACTCCCTAAGCTTTCCTAACCTTCACATCTCCCTGTACATTAACCCAGATTGTATGGCTAACCTTACAATTCATTCAACACAATAAATCTTAAAGCAAACCTCTTGCTGCCCTATTCCATAACCATCCTTATTTGTACCTAACCACAAACCCTCCTTATTTCTTCCTAACCTTCCTATCTATGCCTAATGCTACTCAATACTCCCCTTTATTTATCCATTTCAACTCCAGTGCTGGGTCCAATCTACCATTCATCTGCCAACATCTGCCAGCATCTTCAAAATTTCAGTGCTGAGTGTCCAATCTTTCAATTGTCCATTATGGCTCCCCACCACCGAAATCTTCTCTTCTGGCTGAAGACCACAGAGTAGCTGAGCTACAGCATCCAGTGTCAAATAAACCTGATTTCCCTGCTGCTTAATGTGTGGATCCTAGACCTCTTAATTACTTTAGTTAAAGAGTCACTGGAAACTCCAAAGAGTGGATCTTGCAACTGGAATCCATAAGAGATAAAACTGATAAAGCAATGACAGGGCACAATAGCCTACTCATAACTAAAAACTACTTTATACTTAATGACTATACCACTCATAAAATACTAAATATCATTAGCAATCACCATGGCAAGATAAATAACTAAAAAAAAAATCATGTGTAAATGGATGTTCTTAGTGATTGGTCAAGTAAGAGGCACACGTGTAGTTTAAATTAAAAACTTGCGTTTTGGAGCAGTATTTACTGCTTCTGTTATATATACATGTTCTGAATGTTGATATAAAGGGATTGTTGGCCAGTATTATAAACACTTTCACTGAATCAATGTTTATAACATCACATAGTCAAAACCCAATAAACTCTTAACAAAGAATCAATAGACTTACAATTATATTTTGATTCAATTAACATAATGACCAATTATCATAAGATAAAATGCTGGACTAGTGAAGTCAGCATGTACTGTACTTTAGAACTGTTACGTTAATATATATTTACAGTAATAGCATTATTAGCTGCTATGTTTTACTGAGGAAACAGTGACAAACAAATATCATTTAAGTTTGAATGTTGCTGTAAGATGATTAAAGTGTGCTAAGAACATAAACAAACTATAATAAAGCATTACTATTAGCCCTGCCTGGCTAATAGTACTCAGTACTGACAACAAAACAACTACTGCTGACTAGAAATGATGAATATTTCCTAAAGGCAAAGTCCTGTAGAAAAAAAAATACAGAAAGTACCAGTGTAACATGATCACAGCCAGGTAATCAGAGGCTTATAAATGTGACTGTGAAGAGAGTTTAGTCCTTCGTAGTCATATTTATAGTCTGATATTCTTTGGTCATGATTGCAGGATCATGCAGCATTTACTTTTCCTGTTTTATACTACTTGATTTTGCCTATAGGAGACATAATGAAAGAGAAATAGTTCTTAACTCCTGAGTACTGGTTTCAAAAATAATACTTGTCTGGCTGTCATGATGTTTCTTCAATGGCAACATTTTCAGAGTATCAAGCTACATGGTTGCTCTGGTTCACTGGCTCAAACTCATAAAAGCGCATTCCTTCAAACCAGTATGCTAAATAAGCTGCATAAATCTACATACACGATTTTCATAATCTTGCATCAACTCAGAATGATCTCATTCACTATGCCTTGTAATTATCTTAAAGTAGTCCTATATTAACCTGTTTATGGTGTGAAACTTAAAGAGAACCTGTACTGAGTAAAAATATTTAAAATAAACACACGAGGTAACTTCAAATGAACATTGCATAGTTACCTTGCCATCAGTTCCTCTCAGAAGCTCACCATTTTCTTCTGACAATAATCCCTTCCAGTTCTGACAATATTTTGTCAGATCTGAAATATATCAGTTGCTGTCAGTAAAATATCAGTTGCTGTCAGTTATAGCTGAGAAGAAAACTGATGTACCAGGCAATGTCCATGTTTCCCTATGGCTCAAGTGGGCGATGTTACAGTTTAACTGTGTGCTGACCAGAAAGCTGTTATGGGGAATGGCCATTTTCTAAATGGAGGACGGAAAATTCCCTTGATCACAGTGAACAAACATGACGCGGGACAGGAGAAAGACACTGAGGAGTAGACTACATGGAAGGTAAGTATGACTTGTGTATGCTTATTTTGACTTTTAATTTTCAATTCAGGTTTTCTTTAAGCTGTTAAATATTCCCAACCCCTCCCTCACAAAGCTGCTCATATTGACCAGCTAATAGCAAGAGTCCTGCAGGCTACAAATGTGCAGAACATATAAAGTGGAAGCAATAGAAGAAGCGTTGATCAAAGTAGTCCACCACCCCCGCAGACTAGAGCACACAGGAACAATGACTCAGTCTCAATCAGCTAAGTCAGGATATCTTTCCTTTATTCAAAGGAGTACATAGTGAGAAGCAAATCCAGTGCTGGTTTTCACTATGTACTCCATTGAATAAAGGAAAGATATTCTGACTTCATTGGTCAAGCCTGAGTCATTGTTCATGTAGACCAGCTGTCATTAGACCAATGTTTACTAATCCTATCACCAGTATCACATGACTAGAGATGTTGACAGTTAGCCTGTGGCAACAGCTTTGAGTGAAGAAGGGGGCACAAATTATTGAAGCAGTCCATTTGGGTTGGGTGCCCGATTGTAGCCAATTGGCTAAAACATTTCTTACACTTACACTTTCAACATCACTTACATTCGATACTAGTCGATCGGCTAGGAGAGGAACCGTTAGTAGTTGGGTGCAGGTGGGTTAGTGATATAGCTGGAATCATTTGCATCTTATTGACCATCTCTACACAGGGGGCTCACCAATGTCTTTGTAATGCTAGCTGGAATCATTTGCATCTCATTGACCATCTCTACACAGGGGTCTCCCCATTGCCATTCTAATGCTAGCTGGAATCATTTGAATCTCATTGACCATCTCTGCACAGGGGGCTCACCAATGTCTTTGTAATGCTAGCAAGAATCATTTGCATCTCATTGACCATCTCTACACAGGGGACTCACCAATGTCATCTTGGCAATTTGTACTGAATGATGAATCTCTATGCAGCTGCTATGAAAGCAGTTACTATACTGAGCTTTATTATTTGTTCTACATGGGATATAGGTTTCACTAGAATGCTTGCCTTTCATATGGAGGTTAGAGAGTCAGGTGGCCCTATAAGGATTGCACCATCGGGCCTCGGCACACATAGTTGGCAGCTTTTTATTGGAGACACATTGCATGCACATGTATTGATTCACTCATATAAGAATTCAGAGCCTGATATACTACAAAAAAGATACAGATCTTAGGATGTCCTACGACTGCTGCAATTAAGGTATATTTAGCTCAATAAAGAACACATGTTTTGTATAAGGCTTCACTAGACTAGAAAAATGTTTTACACAGCAGTAATTTATCATATATAAATAGTGTGTCATGAACTGAAATGGTGAATCGAAAGAACTGTTTAAGCTGTAGGGTAAGAATGATGAATGTGACTCAATACTTTGTACATCCATTTATGTGTGTGCTCAAAGGTTGTGAACAACAATACTCATAAACAGGACGGCCTTTTTGGTCTTACCTGTAAATTGTGCTGTCCTGTTTGCTGGTTACAGCCTTAAGGTCTGTGAGCTGCAGGAAATGGTCATGAAAGTAATGAAGGTGCAATATGCACACCAACAAAAAAGAGGTCGGAATAAATATACGTGTAAAGAGGTCACCCAAGCTAAACCTTTCCAGTCCGAGATCTGCCAACCTGAAATATAAAATAAGGTGCCAGGTTAGGATCAAATATTTATATGTAAAATGATGAATGGGGCTAAAGTAATAGTGTCCTGGCTAAATCCATGTATTGCCATGCAAGCTTTCAAAATATACTGTTTTTCAGTCAGAAGACATGATATCCCTTGCTAGATAGAGGACGGTAGTTAGTGCATGCTGTATGGACTGTATGGCCACACATGATACAATAAAATGATCCAATTTTATGGCAGTTTGATAAAAACAATTGATTGTCCAGAAAAATTGAAAGTTTTTCTTCTTTTGAGTGAAAAAACTGTTTGGATTTCCCTTTTTTTATTTTTTAAATACAAGTAGATTGGGAGTGGTGGATTTTTCTTTTTATGAAAACTGAATGGTGTAGGGTAGATTGACAATTTATTAATGTATAGACCCAAGACATTTTTTCAGGGTTTTCAAGTTTTTTTCATAATTGGAGAATATTTGAACACACGTGTGTGGTACATTGGTCAGATTTTCAAAAATGTTACAATCAATCAATTAGAAAAAATGATTGTAATTCTTGAATTAAAAATAAATAAAAAAATGTAAAACCCCTAAAACCTTTAGGGTTAGGGAACACAGGCCACTCTGAAGAAGAGACTTGTAGTCAGCTATCATACATTTATGCAGTTGCATGATTCTGCCAGCTAGCGTAATGTAGTTATTGACTAACAATAGCAAATCTGAATCTATTTCACACAGGTTGTTGATGACAGATACTTAATCACTGCACTCTTATTGCTCCTGTGGATCTGGTAGGTGCTTGCATACAGATAGAGGCACTCAGTAAAGGCGGTGGGGTGGCACCTGCCCCTGCATGAGTAAGGGGGGGTTGGCTAGACATGGCATGCAGTGGTTTCCTGCTGGGCAGTTAACTACTCCATGTATCAAATTCTGACACACATGGTTACAAAGGCTGCCGTTCAGTTACATTATAGATGGCTCTTGCTGCCTGTGATACCAGTGTGAAAGAGGCCTCGCTCTGCCACCTGTCCTATACCGTTGGTATTGAAGATAGTGATGTATCTGCTATGGAATTCCAGCTTTTACTGGCTCATACTTCTGTACAATCAGCATTGCTGGGACCAAGGTCACATGAATAAAACAGCTAAAAGCTTATCTCCACCACTAACAGCAATATGAAAACATCTCCATCAGTATATTAGCATGGCAAGCAATTTAAGTGGAAGAACAATCCCAACAGATAACCTACTTCTCTTCATTTAATCCTGTCATATTCATCCAGAGAGGTGGGAAGGCTTTAAACTGGAAAGTATAAATTAAGATAAGCACCAACATGGTGTAAACTACAACAGACATCCAGAAGTATTTCAGTATACGTCTCCACCATTCATAGTGAACCTAAAATTGTGAAAAAGAGGTAAAAAGAGGAGAATACTCATTCAATATTGGTATAATAAGCAGCCTATATTGTCACAAGACTCATTTCATGACAAATATGGTTACATCTGCACTTCTTGTTGCTCCTCCTGACAAATTCTAAAATATGTATTTAATACAAAATATGAACTTATTGGCAATTAATATAAAATCTGTAGTTCAAAGGGAACCTGAACTCAGAACTTCCTCTCTGCTCTAAAAGATAGGCAACAACATAATAACCTTTAAAGAAAACATACAAACCCTGCAATAAATCTGTAGTGTGTCTACTTCCTGCTTTTATGGAAGCAGACATAGAGTTAACAACCTGTGTTTACTAATTAGCTGCTCTGCCAAGGCAGCCAGCTGACAAAGCTGAGATATAAAATTACAGTTGTGATTAGTCCCAAATGAGGGGGAATTAGAACGGCTAAACTCTCTAATTACATACAGGGTACATTTCTCTATGTTTTCTGTCCTGTGCAAGAGTTCAGGTCCACTTTAATGTATAAGCATGAGCTCCCAAATAAATGAGATGATTATTTTGGTTGGATCAGACAGTGACTATAGATGAGATTTCTAAATCCGTGATTGGCAAAAAATCCTATTAACAACCAAGTCTTTATATTTGAACTTTGCTCACGTGGACTAAAGGGTCTGATTTACTATCAGTATGTTGTGTGGTGTCCTGATTGCAGATTTGCTAAGTAAAACAGGACGCTTGCGGGTTCACTAAAATGTCAGGGAAACTGTTTACAAAACATCACTGCAAGCTCAGATAAATGCTGTAGCTGTGCTAGCCTTGCCTTCATTATTCAAACCACTGAATTCCTCAACACTACTTAGATATCTGGGGTTTTTGTTATCTACATATTACCCTAAATGGGTGTTCTTTCTCATCCATTCCCTTCCTGACGGCGCCCACAAAATCCTGATGCTCAGATTGCAGATATATGAGTAATGCTGGAGCACAAGGTTATAGTATGTGTGAAGTGCAGGGGAAGAGAGAGGAACAGGAAGCAGCCACAACACAGCGGCACACAGCACACAGGTTGTGGTTACATATTTGTAAATAACAGGCAACCGGGAGATTCTCAGATCTCCATAGGTGGGCCAAATCAGTATAACATTATAGCTTTATTATTGACCAAAGGGTTCATTCTGCTGGGTCAAACTTTCATTTCACGGCTATTAACCAATCGCTGTGATCCTGGGGGAAGGATTACGTGACTGGGGATCACACTGATTATTCTCTGATCATTCTTCAGGTGCTGAGGCAATGAGCTGCAGAGCTGCTGTGAAGAAAAGTGCCTACAGGAAAGCCTGTATTCCTGTAAAGTTTGATCGCTAAATTCCTGAAGCACAGGGCATGTGCTACAGGCACATTAGCTTGCTGCGCAGGAAAAAGAGTGCTAACATCTGTAAAGCACTTCTCTATTATGGGGTAGGTAGATGGGGAGGGCAACAGCCACTCAGAGAAAAGGTGGCCATACACTTATCGATTTCTTTCATCGATAACCAGCAGATTTGATCATTGTGATTGAATCAGCTAAAAATCTATGCCGTTGGGGGAAGATTCTTGTGTTGACTCATAAGGGATCTCTAAATGTGTCCACCCAGGAATTGGGATATAAAACACTTACCAGATGGTACAGAACCCCTAAAGCTCTACACAAGATGTTCCCATCAGTCCCAGATAGCTGCTGGAGATGTGGTGATCAAGATTGTGGCCTATTACACCCTTTTTGGTCATGCCCTTCCCTCGACACATATTGGAAATCTATACACAGACTCACAGAAAAGATTACATGTTCCAAATTGGACTTAACCCCAAATGTCTTTCTCCTACATGACACAACCACTGCTTTGAAAGCATACAAAAAATCCCTGACTATTCATCTTCTCAATGCAGCCAAAGCCCTGATACCTTTACACTGGAAATCTCCCAATCCTCCCTCCATGAAGGCCTGGATACTAAGAGTAAATGCGATTGAGACATTGGAAAGGATGATTCTTATGTCACAGGATCGTTCGGAGCAATACACAATCACCTGGTCCGTATGGACAGACTTCCAATGCTCTGACGAATATAAAACTCTGACCCTCTGAATCTTATGTGGAACCTTTTTTCCCTTACTTTTCTCCTCCCCCCTCTTTCCTCTCCCCCCTTCTTGCACATGGGAGTGACTGCTGACTGTTCACCCAACGGTCAACAAATAAGTCTTGTTCCATAGGCTCTATATGTAGCTAAACAAATAGGTGATCTGATCTATGATTCCTATATCAAAATGCTCACTTTGATATGCCTTTGTGCTGTTTATTGCATGTAGATTTTTATATTTGGATATAGCTACACATTTTAAGCTCCATGCACTATGTCAGTAATGTAACAACATGTAAACATTGTTTTGGCGTAAGTAATATTCATACTGATATATTGTTTTTCTCTTCATGTACGTTCTATATCAATAAACTTTGATTGTGAAAAAAAAAATCTATGCCGTAAACAATGCCCAATCGATCCATTTTTGGCCAAAATCGATCAAATCAATTGCTTGCACTGCAGGTACGGTATATCACTTGATCAGTGACGGGTCTTGATGTATGCACATTTGGCCCACAACTATACTTCTGGCGTAATAGCATGGGCTGGACTGTGGAATCTGGAAGCCCCCTTTATCAATATTTCTTGACCTCAAAGTTTAAAAAAGTGAAACACCCAAACCACAAAAAAAGTAATTTAATAGCACACATTAAAAATGAGTATTGGACCTCCTTTTCTTCATTTGCAATCTTTGTGTTTTTTTAATATTTCTATTCTTCATCTGTAATTCTGCAGTTTTTTATCTGTAATTCTTTTCTTCATCTGTATTCTTTGTTTGTTTTTCTTCTGTTCTTCATCTGTATTTCTTGTATCAGAACTGCACTCTATAATCCTGTCACCAAATCAGTAGGAGAGGGTTGAGGCAAATAGGCCATTTCCAATGTACCATAAGTTGTCATATCTTTTGTGTGATGCATGTGTTTTTCAAATGCTCCAGGGTTATGTTTTCTGTATAATTTTGGAAATTTTTGGGAAATAAAATAAGTTTAAAAAAAATGAGTGGCAGCATATTGGAATTTCTCACCATGTCTTTCCATTGGTCCATTGTTCTGGACCAGTGGAAGCTCCAATGGGAGATTGTGACCTCTGCACATCTATGTTGCTTGCCCAGTGGTAAGGATGCAAAATCTAAATTTTTTGGCCACTTTCTGTTTACACTAGGACCGGTTTCTGTGCACCATGTCCAAACAAAGCAGTAATTGGAAGCTGATTCTCTCTGTAAACTGCTCCACATACCTGATACAATGCCACACAGAAAAGGAACAGCATCATGTAGATGATTTTGTACATGACTATTTTTCCTTCAAAGCTGACGAAGAAAAACATTCCTCCACAAACATAAATCCAATACTTGACAAACATGGCCATCACCATGTTTCCCAGCACTTTCATGATGTCATTTTCATCGTCTTCCCCTTCTTCTTGTTCTTCAGTTTTTTGTAATTCATCTTCTAAGGAAAAAACATATATTGATGTACTTACAGCCACTATTAATACAATTCTACATTCATCATTGATTTCATTCATATAAATACTGTCTCTCACCTTTGTCCTGACTTCCAACTTTAATTTCCGATAAGGTTGCTTCTTTTAACTTTAATTGTTTTTGCTCAGTAAGGTGTTGTCTGAGCAAAAGCCAAAAAGTGAGGTTAAAAAGGAGCTAAAGAAAACATGCAAGAAAGAAAAGAGTTAAGCTTTCAGCTGCTGTAAAGAAACAAGTCCATTTACAATTTTCTATCAGGATTCACATTCTTCATTAACACATATTTTTTATTTATTGACATGCACAGTCCCCAAGCCTATTAATAGCACACTATGTACATACCACTGCTTTGTATGTTCTATGTCTGAAATTCTGTGATAGTACTTGTACATCCTGAACAAGCTAAGGAAGTAATTGTTGGCTGAAAGGCTTGGGCCCAATTTTGTAAAAACATTTTTAAAATGTCTGGATAAGTGCTTTCAGCATTTTGTGTTTGTGTGGGGTGACCCAGGCTTTTCTCAAGCTTTTATCAGGTGGAACTAGATGTTTGGACAAGTGGCAATTGGCTACGTTTGAACTCATTTTTCAGCACTAGGAAATATTGGAGTGCAATTGGATGCAATTTTTTTAGCTGTTAGACAGTCTCCAGTCACAGCACACTGCATTTACTTGGAGGCCCACTAAAGCGACATTACAAAATACCTCTGTGCACTGGCACACTGCCATGGTGGGACATGTCACACAAGGGCATTTTAGGGACATTCAAATGTGGTGTACATATTGTTGCGTCATCGGTGAGTTGGGCACAGGTCTAGCCGAATGACGGCTCTCCCTGCTGCCGCTAATCTCCCCGGCGGCGTTAAAGGGATACTGTAGGGGGGTCGGGGGAAAATGAGTTAAAGTTACCCGGGGCTTCTAATGGTCCCCCACAGACATCCTGTGCCCACGCAGCCACTCCCCAATGCTCTGGCCCCGCCTCTGGTTCACTTCTGGAATTTCAGACTTTAAAGTCTGAAAACCACTGCGCCTGCGTTGCCGTGTCCTCACTACCGCTGATGTCACCAAGAGGGTACTGCGCATGCCCAGTATGGTCTGTGCCTGCGCCGTACATTCCTGGTGACATCAGGGGGAGGCGAGGACACGGCAACGCAAGGGCAGTGGTTTTCAGACTTTAAAGTCTGAAATTCCAGAAGTGAACCAGAGACGGGGCCGGAGCATCAGTGAGTGACTGCGCGGGCACAGGATGCCTGCAGGGGGCCATTAAAAGCCCCAGGTATGTTCAACTCATTTTCCCCCAACCCCCCTACAGTATCCCTTTAAATACTAATCCCTCTCCAAGTTGTCGCAACTCAGAGGGAGATGTATTTCAGGGTCTGGTAATCACCAGATCCCCAAATTACTCTTTTGCGGTGCACACATCATAGCACTGCTGCTATGAGGGCGCCCAGCTTTGACGCTCGGCGCTGAGCGCCGTGTACTGAAGTTACCTTCTTTGTCAAATGTGGCATTCAGTAAAACATCTGTATAAGCTAAGCCTAAATGTGACTTTTTGTACTAGACCACTACCTCAAATGTAAGTAGAAGTAGTCCAGCAGCTCGCAAGTAAGCCAGAAACAAAGATGTAAGGGTAAGGAAATGTTGGCCCCATATGTTATGGGGGTAATTGGCGACCTTACTTGTTATGGGCGTATGGGGTGGTGGTGCTATTTGTGCACTTAATGTGTAGGGGGGAAATGATGACCATATTTGCCATGGGGAGTTATAGTGGAAGCAAAGTGGAGGGGTGGGGGAGCTGGTGACTATACTAGTTATGGGGGGAGCCATAGTGACCACCCTATTGTTATGGGGGAATAGTGATTGCATTCGTTATGGAGAATGGATTATGGTGGCGATGGCTATACTTGTTAGGTGATCCTTGGTGAATGGGCCTCTTGGGATTGCCACAGGTTGGAGGTCATAGAATGTGAGGCCTATCAGAGTTTTACTGCGGGAGAGGGGGTGCATGAGTAGCAGCAGTTATGCCCCTGTACAAACAAGAAGGAATGGTCAATTTGATATATATATATATATATATATATATATATATATATATATATATATAAATATATATATACTTATCCTTTAAGGCTTTCCCATCAAGATCTTACCCATATGCAGGGCTAAGACCCTTGTTTGCATATATTGTTTTGTTCTACAGAGTATATTATTGAAAAGAAGCCAACATGAAAAAGACAACATAAGTAGAATAATTGTAAGGAAATAATCCTACAATTGTAAGCATACAATAGTACAGTAGGCCTATGGGCTCAAAATACTTGTTGCTTTACTGAACCAAAAAGGGGACAAATATTTTCCCAATGAGAAGACTAAAGGAAATGCAGATACATCTTCAACAAAGAACTAGGAATAGTCAGGCATTAAGGAGATAAGTATGCACATTTTTTTCCTTAATATGTATTATTATTACTAATGTTACCAGTGTTCTCCCCAGGCTATTTTAGCTAAGTGCTCCAGGGCAGTGTTCTCCCCAGATTTTTTTTCCACCCGGGTGGCATGAAAAAGTAGCCGGGTGGGGCAATATGAGAGAATGCAGGGCCGGTGCTTCTGTGCGCAACTCTGCTTATAGTATAGGAGGAGGTGAGCTGATGACAGCCGGGTGCTCTTCAAAACTAGCTGGGTGGAGCACCCAGCTAAAAGAGCCTGGGGGGAAAACACTGCAGGGAGACAGCTCGGGGACCCAATGCTGTTTATATGGTTCGCAATGTTGTTGCCTAGCAATGCATCTTTACAGCACTTGGGCCCACAAACTGTGTGCCCTAGTGATCTCATGCAATCGCTACAGATGCACAGGCTGGCAATAATGGTACGCTACATGCCTAACTAGTGATGAAATAGGGCATATATGGTATCATTTTAAGCAGGACAAGCCAGATAATGTATACTGTGGCATTTGTCATGCAAAAATTAGGGAAGGTAAAACATGAAAAAGTGTGTAATTTTTGTGTTTATGCCTAATTTTCCGTGAAAAAGTGCCTGTGAAATTAAACAATACTTGGAAAAAAATATTACCCAAAGAAATTTTAGATTGCCCTGAATAAAAAAACGAATATATTATTTCCTTTGAAGTAATTATTTCCTTTGAAGTATGTACTATAATTTATTTCCCCCCGTGTTTACACTTTCAATAAGTATACTTTGAATAAGTTAAAAGAAAAATTTAAATGAATCAGTTTAAAGCACTAAACACCCTCTCCTCCTCTTCCTATATTATTAACCAAAGCTCCACCAGGCTTCAGCACACCAACACTCTGTCCCCTTGACCCAGCCTGGAGGTTCTGCTTCCTTACTTGTTTATGTCTGATCACCAAGGATGTCCTTTCACTCCAAGTGGCCTTTTTATAATGATAAGTCAGTATGCGTTCACATCATTGGGATGTAAAGATAATCTTCAAACATACAAACATCTGTTGACATGCAGTAGATAAGGGAAGGACCCCAACAGGGTGCCATTTGATAGGCTGACAGAAAGAGCATGTTCATACATTCTAACATGTGAGTTTTTCATCAGTGTTATAAGTGAAAACGTACCTTTGATGCAAGCTCTTCTGGTTTCTTTCTTTCAAGAAGACCTGAAACTTCTCCTAGTTCCTCTTTCAAGTCTATGCTCCATATATACTGTAATGTCACCAGTAAGTTGCCATAAACAACCATAAAGGGAGAGCTAAGCATGGCGTATTTTCTCCTATCACGAATCATCCACAGAGCACAAGACCAAATCAGCAACACAAATGTTAACCAACTGTGGTATGTGATACTCCATGCCTAAAAGACAGAATGGGTTTTTAAGGCATATATACAGAAGTGACCACTAGTTAAACATGTTTTACATTCTGCAGGAGACACCGTAGCTGAATAGTTATCGTTCTGGCCACTCTACAGGGAAGAATTCAATCTGTACTAAGGCAGCAGCAAGATATTCTTTATCATGTTTACTAAGAGAATGAGGTAAGTAGCAAAGAAAAAAAGAGACTTTAAAATGATACCTATTAATGGCTGGTTTAAAAAGTTTGGACTAAAAACATTCAGTTTTCTTCCTGGGGCATATTATCAGATAGACTGTATGCTGAAGAATGAGGTGTGTGTGTTTGTGTGTCTGTATGTGTGTATGTGTGTATGTGTGTGCGTGTGTGGTGTGTATGTGTATGTGTTTTTCTTTTCTTTTCTTCCCATGTCAGTGTGCCTCTATGTGCATTTTTGTTTGCGTTTGCTACTCCCACAATACTGACCACAGACCACACGGTCTCTCTCTAAAACTAGCATAATGTTCTACATCATCATCCTTTTATACTTATAAATAAGGGTATACCTAGTTGTGCAGAACTTTTTTCCGTATTATTCTTAAGCCTAGCTTCAGACATTGATGATATTTTCCTGGCCCTCTTAAAGCACTGAGCACTTTTTATTTGTGTATAAGCTCTTGAATTGATTGATGGGAAATTAATCACAAAGCCTTTTCACCTTCCACACCTAAAATATCCAACAGGAAGATGACCTGATGTCCTTTAGAAATACATGTGGCATGTTGAGATAAACATGTGTATATAGTACCAATCTTTCCAATCTTAGATCTTTCCTGTGTTCTTTTTCTATTTTCTTTTTTCATTGCAAGGCCTAATAAATCTGTCCATTATCTATGCAGTCAAAGCAGCTGGACAGCAATGGCAAATCTCTTGAGTACGTAAAAGAGTCTATGAAAACTTTTTGTGGATGTGTTAACAAAAATGATATCAGGACAATGAGACAAAGTTCAAAAGGTCGTAATTTCTCTGTGTGGCATCTGAATGGACAACAGCCATGTTTGTGTGATGTTATATCTGGCAGGGACTTCAGACCGAGGCATTCAACCCTTACAATTAAAATAAGAAAGAGGGACTTCAGGAAAGGTTTAGTCTACTGATACAATTATCTCATTTACTTCATGTTTATGTTAAGGTATTTAACATGCAGCATTCCAACTATACAACACTCAGTAGAACCAAATACCTCGAGAAGAAATTCCTCAATTCCAGTGACTGCAGTATAATGCCATTGGGTGATCTGAATGATCTGATCGAAAATACAGTAGCTCACTAAAAACAGCACCATTAATGGGCACCTTAAAGGAATCTTAGCAGCTCCTGGTTTCAAATAGCTGAAAGGGCTGCCATGTTTGAGAAGTTAACCCTCCTGCTCCCTTTTTACTGTCATTATGCAGGGAAGATGTGAAATTCATAAAGTGTGACTAATCTGTTTGAAACCCCAAATTCCCACTCATCACTCTCCCTAATGCTTAATGGGTTTATTTGATCTAAGCTTGTGGGCAATTAAGTCTAATTTGGTGAGTTCTTATCTGACTTCCATCTTCTGTTGCTTGCAACCGGCTTGCCAGAGAGAAGACGTACAGGGAGTAGGATTCTGCCTGCAATTAACCCTTAAATGTAAAAGGCTGAGTTAAAATGAAAGGGTTTTTTTTAATAATGGACCACATTTTTAGCATGTATTTTTAATTTGCTATTAAGCTGCCCTAGGAGTTAAAAATGATGCTCAGTTCCCATTAACAAGGCGACCGCATGCTAATCCTGCCCCTCTCCAGTCTCCACCTGAAATGCAGCAAATGGATGGTGCACATCTTCATCGTGATATATAACAGGTATTTTACAGTCCAATTTCAACATGATATCTTACCATCATAGATATGAGGGCACAAATGTAGCTTTGTTTCATGATAAACTGTAATGCAACCACCATGGCATGAACCTTGGCACTTTCCTTTTTCTCAGAAACTTCCTCCTCCACATCTTCTTCCTCTTCCTCTTCTTTCTTTTCTGATGGAACACATGTTACTAATTCTTCTTCATAGCATACAGGTTAAATACTATACACATATTTATTGCTATAGGCTAGATCAAAAAGAAAAGACACAATATTCTCCTGCAATATGGCCTTGCAAAAAGCAATGAGCATATGTATAAATCAGAAACCTCTGTAAAGTTAACTTTAAAAGGCATCTGTTGAATGAAAAAAGGGGTGTGTAAAGTAGGTCCTTCATATACTGTATTTTGCACATGACCTCTAAGTTAAACAATACTGAAACTTTAGACTGCTTAGTAAAGCCAGAAGAAAGACAGAGGGTGGATTTATGTAATCTGTGATGTTATACAGGATAAACAGTATATTCACAAATAGCATCCATTCCATTTACTGCAAAAGTGTGCTAGTCTACTTTAGGTGACCCAGCAGGAAACCTCATAGGGAAATTCCACTAACATGATTGGCACCCTATTGAACTGCTAAGTTTCCAATAGGTTGTAGGGAACTACGCCCACACTATTCAGCCAATCACAATGCTTTGTGTTGTAAGAGGGTGTTGTGATTGGATAACTGTTCCCTATGAGGTTTCCTGCTGGGTCCCCTAAACTAGACTAGCACTGCAAAAAGGACAGACATGCTAAATATTTTACCATGTTTTTTGCAGCATGAAATACACAGGAAGGCAATAAGTATAGAAAGATCCTGAAAACAGCCCTTACCTGAGACTTCATCAGTGTTCTCCCACTTGTACTGTGGTGTAGAATACATATCTATTTTAGTTGGTCCATTCTCTATAGGAAGTGATGTATGTATTGTATGGTAATCAACTGGAGTCCCATTAACTGTTACAAGCAACACCTGTTAAGTAGCAGTTTGTAAGATGGATCAATGTAATTATTTCACATATAAAACAACTCACTCCTTAAAAACAATTAATTATAATGTATTTAAGCTAAAATAATTACAAATGAAATCCAATATATCAGCCCATGCAACATCATAAATAATAAGACAAAATAATTTAATTTACTCATATGAAATGCTAGAACGACATAGGCCTATATCACCTGATAGGATGTGTAGCATTGTCTAATCTCTGACTAGTGATTTGCCTCTGTTTACAGAGTTGCTGTCTTAGCTAGTTACAATAAAAGTATATGAAGCTACAAACCGCTAGCAACTAGCAACTTTTAGGCCAGAATACAAATATACAGCATCTGCTGTTAACTAGTTTTGCTGGTACAAACAAAGCTGAGAATAAAATACACTGAGGATTTTGCAGCAATATGTTACTGCAGAAAACTGCTGCAGCACTGTCGCCCATGTAAAATAGCTCTTCAGACTGTAGCCCACAGGGTACTTTGTAGGAAAGATTGTAACTGTCTGCATGGGTTCATTGCCCATGTGACATAGATATAGCAGAGGCACTAAAGTGGTTCTATAGCTGTAAACTCCAGAAGCAGTAAGTGGTAATGATGCATACTCTGCTACTTTTTACTCTGTAAATTAACTGCCTCCAAATGTCTCTTAGTTCAAGCACTTAAAACAGGGGTGGAGGTGCCCAGTGCATAAAAGATAGGCTAATAAACTGTTGATCTTATAAAGAGAGAGGTAATCTTACCTCTCTTGAAGAGTTTGGACCAGTTTATTGAAAAAAGGTCTTTCATTTGAGCAATTAAAATTGACAACGTGTTTCGCTGATGCTTGCCCACTTCCTTAGGTCAGTAAAAAAGCAGGTGGTAACTTATATGGCTGTGTAGCAAACATAGAAGCACTCATGCTTGCTATACAGTCTTAGCAGCTTAAATATAAATTGATATTTGGTCCATCTTGTTGCTTTCAGCTGTACTGGGAAACCGTTCATGATTAGGACTACAGCAGCCAGCCCTACCCACCCATTTTCAAACAATAAGACCGATCAGGCTGGTGTGAAGACCTTATATGATTACTATTATCCTGAAATAGGCTGGCCAGTCCTGTCTTTCCTCCTCTCTGTCTGGCTAAGTATTCCTGCTTAGTGGCAGGAACTAACCAACTTCCATGTCATGGAAAATAAAACGGAAAAAAATGAAGAGGAACATGAATGGGAAGGGAATGGAAAGATGGAAGGGTAATTGTTAATAACTGCAATACAAAATTGTACTGGACACATACATATTTAGAATTAATATCATCAATCTAAAATGATCTATCTGGGTATTGTATGTTTACGGTTATTTGCACTTTTTAAACTAGCTATTCATTATCCAGTAATGCAACTACATGGTCACATATGTTCATTCTGAAATTCCACAGAAAATGATCGAGTGACCTCAAGGAGCCTAATGTAACAATGGACCAGCCATGTTGCATAAGGTAAAATGTATTGCTTTCAATATTATTAGTGTGGCATGGAAAGGAGCTTCCCTTTAGGAGGGTGCAATAATACAGGCAGTCCTAGCATTGTTTAGCATTGTTGTTGGTTAGTTTAAAGAAGCATGCATTTATCTGACACCTTTACAGCTACAACTTGGTTTCCTCTTGTGCCAAATAGCTATTACCTTGTAAAGTGTTAGAGGTGTGGCTTGGTGAGGTGAGAAATTGCACTCTAATACTACAGTATAACAATGCTATAACTACACAATGTGGACCCAAACTGAGAGTGATGCCTTTGTTCATCCTCTGAATACATATCAGTATTGCATCTGTATACAAACAGAGCTAAACATATATGTGGAATGAACTCTTGTTGTATACTAACATCAGATGACTTGTTGTATTCATCTTGGGTCATGGAAAGAAGCTGCAAAAGCAAAGCAGAACTTATTAATAGCAGCCACAAGTACAACAATGCTGTGGATTACAAAAAAAAAACAAGAAACACTACTAGATATTTTCTAGAAGAGCAGTGCAACACATTACAGCAAAACAAAAATACACACAAAATATTTCCATTAAAGTTATAACTATAGCTAAAGTACCAAAATACAGAAAATACCAAATACCAAGTTAGGGAAATTTAAGCCTTGTACACATGCTACAAGGATCTAGGCCAAGGCGGGCAGTTGATGTGACCTTAGCCAAGAATCTAGCGTGTGCACAGTGGACTACGACTTTCCTTATGCCTGGGCAAGCGAGCAGCCAGGCATAGCGACTCCAAATGCTGGCCAAGGACAATGTTCTTCACACTTACTCCACTCACTATGTGAGTCACTCCGTTCGTCGACACTCCTCCCCTGCTTAGCAACAGGACGCATTGCTTAGAGATTAGCAACATGTCTGTACAGCCTCGGCCCCCGCACTGTCACCAGAAAGATCGAGTCCCGATCCCGCTTTGGTGACCATCCTTCTATGTGTGTACGAGGCTTAAGACAAAGGGCCTGCTCCTACTGCACATGTTTCAATACAAGTGTTGAAACACATGCATTTTTCCAATTGTAACAATGCCAACACTAGCATGTAGAACACAGTACGCCAATTCCTCTAATGCAATGGGATTAACACCAATGCAACTGCACTGCTAAGTGATTGTTGTGTGAGTTTCCTCCTTTAATATAATCTAAGTAATCAATCCAAACACAAATGCAATGACAAATTTTAAAAATTGCGCTAAAGTAAAAGAATCAAATACTAATGGCAAAAATTGCATCACAGTGAAATAAAAAATGAGCTTGTTTTGTAATTTGAACATAGATGGATTAAGATGTAATGGGACCCTAGGCAATGATATGCATTTGGCACTTTCTTGTGGTCCTGAAGTGAAGAAAGGTCAGAGAAGGTGGCAAGTGGGCCTTCTGACACCCACTAGCCCCCAAGCACCAGCCTAGGCTGCCTGGTGGATGACCCTGCTTTGAATTTGAATGACAATGTGGAACTATAGCTGAAAAATGCAACTTTGTAACAAAAATTGCACCTTGAAGCATCAAGCAGATTACATACTGTATCTCACATAGATACCTTTATTTTCTTTCTCTATAAAATAATCTTATTGGGAAGCGGGACAATCTCTCTGGGCTGCTGTTCCCTCAGTATTTAATGACATCATTCTGAAAAAGGAATAATAGAACAAACTCTTCTCCCCACATGTCAACTTCTTAAATGTAATTCTGACTAAGTCTAGTTTACATTTGATCCATGAAGAATTGGTATTTCAGCTATAGTTATAGTCTTTAATAAGTTTGCTTGTGAAAAATGGTACACTGAGCATCATTCATTGGAACAAAAACAAGTACACTGGATCAGTACAAGTAATGTAAGTATTGTAATTTACAGTTTATTTACCTTCTCGCTCAAGTTGCACATGTATCTGAATTTACATAGACTGCTGGGTTTGTATAAAGGTGCATAAGGGTAGCATAACTAACACATTTCTATATCTTAACCAACTTGGTATACCTGATCATATGTACAGAATGCCCCACCTGACTTTATGCATGGACAAAAGGGCAAACACAGCATTAGAGAAGAACATGTATGGCTTTAACGTTAACTATGATCCAACTGATGTTCCTGTAGCAGCACATTTCTGTGGCCCAGGACATAACTAGAGTCACCTTCAGATTACTGTACTTAGGGTGACCGTAATTCACAAATGGATAAAGTAATGTGGGAAGTAACATTTATCTCAAGGTTCAAAATAGTATATCTAGAATTGAGCAGATACCAGCTATTTGTGTTTATATGTCTTGGACTTAATTTAGCTATTACATTTCTCTCCTCCTTCATTACTACTGTACCTGTTCTTAGTGCCATACAAATGTCCAAAGACTGGATGTTCAACCCTTGCTGAGTGCCAGGGCTCCAAAGCTCTCATGGCCCCGAATAAGAGTTGCAACCAGCAACCAGGTTCAAATTCAAGGAAACAGATATATTATATAAACATGCTTCAGAGTTCATACAATTTCATTTCATGCTCTTTACTAAATAGTCCAATGAATGATATAAATAATTTTTACAGAAATAAAAACATTGAATGTGCCAGAATTGGATCACCACAACTTAATTTGTGGATGATGAAAGGTTTTTAAAGAGACACTGAAGCGGAAAAAAAACGATATAATGAATTGATTGTGTAGCATGGATAATTACTAGAACATTAGTAGCAAAGAAAATATTATCATATTTTTATTTTCAGTTATATAGTGTTTTTTATAACATTGCATCATTCTCTAATATTTGCAGTTTACACACTACACAGCATTCTAAATGATTTTTACAGAGCAGGCTAGTGAACTATTGACCTGTCCTCAGACAGAGAAATAGAAAATACAGTGACTGACAGTTGAAATAACAAGCTTCAGAAGACAGAGCTCTCTGCGACTTTGAAAGTCGGGGAGCTCAATGGCTCTTTTGCATAGATAACAACTGGAGTTTCTTAACTCTTCCTGTAATGGAAACAATATTAGACTTATGTCTCTGCTTCTAATGTTTTATTTCTTAGCTGTACTACACATACAAATCATATCTTTTTTTTTTTTGCTTTAGTGTCTCTTTAAGTAAGCATTGGCCACTAACTTCTGATCCTCCCAGGTAAAATTTAGAGTACATAACATGAAAATATATTAGAAAAGGCAGTGGCTAATGTCTCCTAAATGATAGAACAAACAAATGGTTAGTATAAGGGTTCTTATACTGTAAAGAAAAATCTGGTAGTATATTTGAGCAACATTAGAAAAGGTTCTTTAAAGAATGAGAAAAGAGTTTACTCATTACCTACTTGGTAATGGGACATTTCAAAGATTTTGTGATGACTGGATCCAAGGCCACAATAAAATTTTACTAAATTACAAATTTTGCAGTGCTTTCATGTAAGTGCATGTAATATGGCTCCTGTTAAAAAGAGCACCAGATATAGCCGATATTCAATTTTGCATTTAATAAAATGGGCACCAGAGTATGCTGTAAGTCGTAAGATATAGTTTATAATACTGATATTCTACTATTCCCCACTGTAACCTCTAATTGTACATTTAGTAAAATGGAAACCAGGAAAAGTGATAAAATATTGGTTAATTTACTGATATTGTACTACTTCATCCATATAGCAAAACATCAATAATATTTACCAATATTTTACTATGACCCAACCTCTCCCTATTCTAACATAGAACCCTCACCTGGTGGTGCCTAACCTTAAACCCCCCCCCCGGGCGGACGTCTAACCTTAACACCCCCCATGGGCAACTGACTTTAATCCCCTGTTTTGTTTGTGTAATAAAAAATACTATATAATCCTTTCATCGTTTCTGGTTTTATGTAGCATAAAATGATATTTTTTTAATATAATGTAAGTGACCTTTTTGAAAAACAATAATTTGAAACATATGGGATTTGCATCTGAATATAATGCGAAGTGTGCAGAAAATCTATTTAGGTGCTGCACACTGAGCTGGTGGTCATTTCAGATGCAGCCTTAGTGGTATGCGCTGGTGTTCTTCTCGCTGTTCAACCAAATGTAAGTTACACATTTTTTTGGCTTAGCTGCTCCCAAGGTTTTAAATTTAGGTTAGGTCACTTGCCCGGAGGTTTGCCTCACCGTGGTGCAAGTGTCTAGTATATTATACTTTGCATGCAAACCATATTGGAAGCTAAAGTTCCTCCTAGTTTAATAAATGTTAGCACTTGTCTTGGAGGTAGGGCATGCATTTTTCAGTCTGGCAGAGGCGGTGTATGCCTGTGCGATTAACCATTCAATTGCAACATGTGTTTAGGGATGCGCAGCCTTTCCCCCCACCTTTCCTTAACTTTGTAACTATGTAACTGTCAGGTTAGCTGCTCCCAGCCCCTCCTCCTGAGTTTCCTGTTTGCATGATAAGTAGTAGCAGATTTGCATATGATTTGCATCTGAATTGAATGTGAAGTGTGCAGAAAATCTATTTAGGTGCTGCACACTGAGCTAGTGGTCATTTCAGATGCAGCCTTAGTGGTATGCGCTGCCGTTCTCCACGCTGTTCAACCAAATGTAAGTTACACATTTTTTTTTCTTAGCTGCTCCCAAGGTTTTAAATTTAGGTTAGGTCACTTGCCTGGAGGTTTGCCTCACCGTGGTGTCTAGTATAATATACTTTGCATGCAAACCATATTGGAAGCTAAAGTTCCTCCTAGTTTAATAAATATTAGCACTTGTCTTGGATGCAGGGCATGCATTTTTTAGTCTGGCAGAGGCGGTGTATGCCTGTGCAATTAACCATTCAATTGTAACATGTGTTTAGGGATGCGCAGCCTTTCCCCCCACCTTTCCTTATATGGGAAAAGCTGCTCGTTATGGTGCAAAAAGTTAAAAAGTGAACAAGTTTTTTTTTTCGGAGAAAAAATAGGGAACAGTGTTAGAAACAAAAACACAGTTTTAGAAATGATTACTTGTTAAATAATGGGTTATTGTAACCAAAAAGGTTGGTATGGAAAAGAAAAGATAACAGCGATATATTTGTTTTATTATGAGGCACCCTTTTTATAGAAAAGCACCAATATAAAAAAGACTTGCATTGATGTGAATTATTTTTAATAGGTGCCATTATTACATGTTACATTGCATGTTATTCTAATGATGGACAATGTTTTTTTTCAAATGATTTTAAATGTATGAAATAAGAACAATATGTAAGGCTTAACCTGATGATGTCACTGCTTCAGGGCAATTAGAATAAAATGAATATTATAGCTCCTTCAGTTCTTACTTTTCTTTCATCTGTGGGGTACTGGGTGGCATACCACAGGCTGCGTCTCCTTTCCGCAGTAAGAGGTGTTGGGCTGAAGTCTCCTTCCTTCTCCCCTTCTTCATTCTCCTTATTGTCTTCATAGTTTATCTAGAAAAAGTAATACCATGATAACAATGGTTATGAACTGGAACCAGATTTATTTAGAGCCCCTTTCCACTAGCAGCATTTTGTGATCCGATCCCGAGTAGCAATTCAGCTACTATACTTTGTATAGGAGAATAGGAAAACTGCATAGCAGTCGAGCTTTTCTCGCAACTCAGCAATTTCCCCTTGTTTTTTTTTCCAGAAGCAAGCGCAAAATGCACCACAATTGTGTCATACACCCAATGGATTGTGGTGGAATCACGATGGTAAAAATTATAAAGAAACATTATTGCATTGCGATTGCAATCTGATTTCCTAGTAGAAAAGAGCCTTAAATCACATTCTTATATCTAGAAAAATGAATACCATAATAACAATGGTTATTAACTGGAACCAGATTTATTTAATCTCATTATTATATCTAGGAACAGGAATGCCATGATTACAATGGTTATTAACTGGAACCAGATTTATTTAATATCATTCTTATATCTAGAAACAGAAATGCCATGATAACAATGGTTGTTAACTAAATCTAGTAGTATGTCAAAGAAAGATTTTCATTATAAGTCAATGCCAGAAAATGCATAAAAAAAAAACAAAATAGCAATTTCAGTATTTATATGCGTTTGTTAACAAATTCTGCACTTTGAGGGACAACACACTTAAATCCTACAGGAAACAACAATTAGATTGTACAAGGGCAAAGCAGCTCAATGATCAATAGAGATCAATGGCAAAGTGAAAATGCTAACCTTCTTACAGTACAGTATTAGTCTGAAAACAAGAAGGTCCATTAAGAGGTTGATACAGTTGTATTTAAGTGGTTTCTTTAATGTGTTCTCATCAGAGTAGCAACATCCAATCCAAGGCAGCGATCAATAGAAATAAATAATTAAGAATATGTTACACTTACAACAGGTTCCTGTAGCCAGAGACGTATGAGAGTTGCCAGTGTGTAATACAGTACTAAAAGGATGACAGGGTTCGTATAGTGGTACCAATTTAGGTTGGGAGTCGCAATGAATTTCCATGTGCTTGAACAGTTGGTTTGAACTAATGAAGTGATACCAAATAACCTGTGTTAAACAAAGTTCAATAAATTAAAATATGACCTTATTAATGAAAAGGCAATTACAATAAACAAGCACTCAGGTACTAATATAAAGCTATGTATTTACATAATAAATTCAGTTAAAGTATTCTTTGCTACACATCTATTTAGATCATTTAAACAAATGAAATTACAATTACTACTTACAATGATGACTGTAGTAAGAATTAATCAGGTAGTGATAGGAAAAGTTTGTGCCTTAGCTAGCAAAAGGTCAACAAAATAAATGTTGCACGGTGGGATAAAATATTGTTCCCCCACAGGACATGGTTCAGAACCTTAATGGGCCCTGGAATCCATGGCTGAGATCAAGCTTTGCCTGTCATCTTCAAAGTTATTGAGTATTGTAGAGTTTAATCCACCAGTTAGGCAGAAAGTTTTGAACTGGCGAGATGCCAATTATTGGCTAACTACAAAAGATTCACGGAATAAGCTTCCTGTGTGTAGTAGTATCTCCTCCACATTGTATATAAATGCTATCATCTTCTTGTTATGAGAGTTATCACAGACAACAACCCAAACGGTTGGCTGATTCATTCTGAGTACACTTCTCCTGTTCCTCATTATTGCCTTTGTGTGCGCTTTATGGCTATGTTATTTGATTGCTGGATTAATTAATGTGATAGTTCAAAATTACTTGTATTTCCAAAGAAGACTTGTAATTTGTTAACTAGTGCATACAGTGGAGGAAATAAGTATTTGACCCCTCACTGATTTTGTAAGTTTGTCCAATGACAAAGAAATGAAAAGTCTCAGAACAGTATCATTTCAATGGTAGGTTTATTTTAACAGTGGCAGATAGCACATCAAAAGGAAAATCGAAAAAATAACCTTAAATAAAAGATAGCAACTGATTTGCATTTCATTGAGTGAAATAAGTTTTTGAACCGTCTAACAATAAAAGACTTAATACTTAGTGGAAAAACCCTTGTTTGCAAGCACCGAGGTCAAACGTTTCTTGTAATTGATGACCAAGTTTGCACACATTTTAGGAGGAATGTTGGTCCACTCCTCTTTGCAGATCATCTCTAAATCCCTAAGGTTTCAAGGCTGTCTCTGTGCAACTCTGAGCTTCAGCTCCCTCCATAGGTTTTCTATTGGATTAAGGTCTGGAGACTGACTAGGCCACTCCATGACCTTAATGTGCTTCTTCTTGAGCCACTCCTTTGTTGCCTTTGCTGTATGTTTTGGGTCATTGTCGTGCTGGAACATCCATCCACGACCAATTTTCAGTTTCCTGGCAGAGGGAAGGAGGTTGTCGTTCAGGATTTCACGATACATGGCTCAGTCCATTTTCCCGTTAATGCGATTAAGTTGTCCTGTGCCCTTAGCAGAAAAACACCCCCAAAGCAAAATGTTTCCACCCCCATGCTTGATGGTGGGGACGGTGTTTTGGGGGTCATAGGCAGCATTTTTCTTCCTCCAAACACAGCGATTTGAGTTAATGCCAAAGAGCTCTATTTTGGTCTCATCAGACCACAGCACCTTCTCCCAGTCACTCACAGAATCATTCAGGTGTTCATTGGCAAACTTCAGATGGGCCTGCACATGTGCCTTCTTGAGCAGGGGGACCTTGCGAGCCCTGCAGGATTTTAATCCATTGCAGTGTAATGTGTTTCCAATGGTTTTCTTGGTGACTGTGGTCCCTGCTAATTTGAGGTCATTCACTAACTCCTCCCGTGTAGGTCTAGGATGCTTTTTCACCTTTCTCAGAACCATTGACACCCCACGAGGTGAGATCTTGCATGGAGCCCAAGAGCGAGGTCGATTGATGGTCATTTTGTGCTCCTTCCATTTTCGAACAATCGCACCAACAGTTGTCACCTTCTCTCCCAGCTTCTTGCTAATGGTTTTGTAGCCCATTCCAGCCTTGTGCAGGTCTACAATTTTGTCTCTGACATCCTTGGACAGCTCTTTGGTCTTTCCCATGTTGGAGAGTTTGGAGTCTGCTTGATTGATTGATTCTTTGGACAGGTGTTTTTTATACAGGTGACTAGTTAAGACAGGTGTCCTTAATGAGGGTGACTAATTGAGTAGAAGTGTCTAACCACTCTGTGGGAGCCAGAACTCTTAATGGTTGGTAGGGGTTCAAAAACGTATTTCACTCAATGAAATGCAAATCAGTTGCTATCTTTTATTTAAAGTTATTTTTTCGATTTTCCTTTTGATGTGCTATCTGCCACTGTTAAAATAAACCTACCATTGAAATGATACTGTTCTGAGACTTTTCATTTCTTTGTCACTGGACGAACTTACAAAATCAGTGAGGGGTCAAATAATTATTTCCTCCACTGTATATTTAAAAAAATGCCTTTGCTTTGTCTTCAGAAAAAAAAGTGTATTTTTTCAGTTGTGGTAAAAAAAACTGAGGCACCTAGAGAATGTAAAAACATATAGACTTCATGTAAATGGTATTCGGTGTCAAAAACAGGAGGACCCTAGCACTACAAGGCAAAATGGCTAAGTCATGAAAATCCCAAACTCCTAGAGCTTCATGCTTTGGACATGATGTATTAGAGATGAATTTCCGGAAAGTAATACAAAGCTATATTCAATGAAAAGCTTTCTCTATGTGTAAAGAAAAGATAACTACAAATCTTTATAGCCTTTGCTGGATACAGAGAAATTGCATAAGCGAACCAAGTACCAAAATCAGGGTTCCTACCATACGATTAAAATCATAAACACTTTATTACTAAGTACAGCACTTGCTAAGGACATGTAGCCAACTATGCCTGGGAAACATCCAATAAGCTGCAGGGCAAGTTAATCATCCCCTATCATCAAATGATATGAAAAGGTAGTTTATATCCATCAAGGCAGTTTAGCACTCTGTGTTGCAGCTCTAAAGTTTTGCATGTGATTTACAGCAAATACTCAGTCCCTGTGGAGTTTTATGATTTCTCCCATATGCGTGTTGGTGTCATCCCAGTGCTTCATGGTCTTTCCACTTTGCAATTACTGGTTTGGTGGCAAGGACATTAAAGGGAAGATAAACTGAGAAGGATATGGATTTTTCCTTTTAAAATAATACCAGTTGCCTGACTCTCCTGCTGATTCTGTGTCTCTAATACTTTCAGCCACAGCCCATGAACAAGCATGCAGATCAGGTGCTCTGACTGAAGCCAGACTGGATTAGCTGCATGCTTATTTCAGGTGTGTGATTCAGCTACTGCTGCAGCCAAAGAGTTCAGCAGCACTGCCAGGCAACTGGTATTGTTCAAACAAGGAAACATCTGTATCCCTCCCAGTTTAGGTTCCCTTTAAACTTAAAGAGGAACTGTAGTGAAAATAATGTAATCAATAAAATTGCTTTTTTAACAACAATCATATAGAAATTATTTGGTTATTGTTTGCCCATTGTAAAATCTTTCCTCGCCCAGATTTACATTCTGATTTATCACAAGTGGCGACATCTTTAGTCCTAACAAGTGCAACTCTGCGAACCATTCTTTTACTGAGAGTTCTTAAGCCAGTATAATATATACCTGGTCTCCCATAATGCCTGGGGAAGGTAGGGGGGATTCTGCATAGCTAATCAGCCTAGGCTAAAGCTAAACTTAAACTGGGAAGGCAGGGCTACATTCAATATACAGCAATACATAGATATAGTAAGTGTTTCTGATGCTGAAACCAGGAAAAGTACCATAACAGTGGGTATCCTGGATAATTTACTGCATTCTAATACATGGCACTAAAGGACCTCTTTAAAGCGGACATGAACTCTTGCACAGGAGAGATGGAAAACACAGAGAAATCTACTCTGTGTGTGTTTACAGAGAACAGCCTGTCTAATTCTCCCTTCTCCGCAAGTAATGAGCTAGTGTAATTTGAGCTGTTAACTGTCTGACGAGTTGTGAGCTTATTTGTAAACACAGGAGGTTAACCCTTTCTGTACTTCCAGCAAACGAGAAAGTAAATACACTGCATCATTTCTGTAGGAACTCTATACGCTGTAACAAGGAAATGTTTTTCTTTAAAAGATATTATGTTGTTGCTTATCTTTTTAGAGCAGAGAGGAAGTTCTGAGTTCAGGTTCGCTATAAGCAAGATGATTGATTCAGTTGCAAAGTGCTGAAGAAAATGTCTCAATGCTGAACACATGTGTAAAACAAATAAATTACTGAATTCTATTTGTATTATTCATTCACCTACACAAATAAAGACAATATTGTTCCCAGTTGAAGTTGGGGGTATTTGTGATGATTGGATCTACACTAGAAGGTAATGCGTGAACACCGACTATTATGAAAAGTACCTAGTGTAATGAAAAGTACCTTGCTTAATAAATGTGAAAACACACTGAAATAGTTCATATTGCATCTTCCACAGCAGATCCAGAATGTTATAGAGACAACATATTGTACACTGAAACTTTATAACAAGCCCAGTGTGACTAAACAAAAAAATATTTAGAAATGTGTAGATGAGCCATGCTTTCAATCCAAAAACAGATGCTATGAATTAAATGTTGCCGAAATCAAGCCAAAAACTGACTCACTGAGGGAAAGTACAGTTATCAGGTTGTTTTTTGTCCTACTGTTGTTCCAAAACATTCTTCATGAAGGTCAAAAAGTAACAAAAGATTGATCAAACACAGAAAGTATTCCCTAACGCAAGTTGCAGCGTGTCCTTTTGTTTGATGATTCACTCAGAAGCAACTAAATGCTTATTTTGCCATTATTAAGTCATTTACGTCTCCTACCACTAAACCAGGGAAGGACTAAGGCTAAGTGATAAACTACAAAATATCAGAAATCTTTTACTCAACAAACTTTGTGTTAAGAGTGTTTTAACTTCATCTACGTGTCCTTGATTTAGAAAATGTACATATTATATAAAACTTTCAGGGATTTCTAAAAAATTAAAAATACAATGGAAAAACCTCTAGATCCTGAATGATATGGTAAGAGAGAGCTGCTTACGGAAAAGTGAAGATTCTGTATACAGTACTGTACATGTTAGGCAGGATATGGAAAAGAGTGGTTGTACATGGAAGGAATTTACTGGACATGGGAGACTGGACATGGAAGAGAGAGACAGTACATGCAAGACGGAGTTTACTGGTTGCATATAGGAGACTGAACACAGTGGAGAGGTACTGCAGGTGGAAGAAGGAGGTTGCTGCTTATAGTAGACTGGACATACAAGAGATGGAGCTATACATAGAAAAAGAAGATTGCTACATATAGCAGACTGAACATGTAAGAGAGGAGCTTTACATGTAAGAAAAGGTTGCTGCATTTAGGGTACTGGGCATGGAGGAGAGGGGCTGTACATGGAAGAAGGAGATTCTTGCACATAGGAGACAGGACAGAGTAGACGAGCTGCAGGTGGAAGCCAGGGCTTCACTAGCTATAAGAGAAGCAAGTGGCAGCTCAGGGTCTCACCCTTTCTAGGGGCCTCCCATGTTGCGCTGCCATGTGCTGTGGCTGCAGGGATGCACTGCATCACCCCCCCCCACACACACACACACACACACTGCTCTCTTCTGTCACTTAGATTCCAGTCACCATGGTTCCGGCCTGAATCTCTCATGATAACATCATTATGAGAAGCACCAGCCAAAACCATGGTGATGCTAAGAGGCAGAGCAAAGCAGTGAGATTTGGCACTGGACACGTAAGTTCACACTACTCCATACTCTGCAGGGCAAAGTGGGGCCGCGAGCATCTATACTAGGTGGGCGGGAGTGAGTCCATCTCACTATCTTGTGGGGACATCTGACTACCTACACTGAGCTGGGGGAGAACATCAGACACTTAGCTGCAGACGGGAACATCAGACACCTAGCTGCAGACGGGGTCATAGGACAGTTGGGGGCAAAATGCATTAATCCAGTTCTGGACAAAATAAAGCTAGTTATTAAAAAATGTCCAACTATAACTATCACATATTGCTTTCATATGTTGCAAGCACTGGGAATTTTAATTTGTCAAGCTCAACCAATTAAGTGGTGGAGAGAGTGCCCTGTGCCCTCCTCCTGGGCACCACCATCTCCAACACCCTGAAGTGGAAGGCTAACACTGTCTCCACCCAGAGGAAAGCCCAGCAGAGGCTTTACTTCCTCCGCCAACTGAAGAAGTTCGGCATGTCACAAAAACTCCTGATGAACTTCTATACCGCAACCATCGAATCCGTCCTCTGTTCTTCCATCCTTGTATGGTATGCTGGCTCCTCCAAAGGCGACAGACGCAAACTACAGAGGGTCATCAGGTCAGCGGAAAGGATCATCGGGAACACACTCCCTGCCCTGGACTTCCTCTACAATGCCAGACTACGCTCCAGAGCACTGAAGATTGCCAAGGATCCCTCCCACCCTGGCCACCAGTTTCTCAATCAGCACCCCTTGGGGCGGAGGTATCTGAGGTACCGGTCCATCTCCACAAAGATCACGAGACACAAAAACAGCTTCTTCCCCTCAGCTGTAATTTCGCTGAACTCTATAAACTCTGCCCATTCTCTCCCCCCGTAGGCTGCCCCCCCCCATGACTTTCTGCATATAAACCACTACATGGCTGATGTGTTTGGAAAGGTATTATGTATATGTTTGGAACCAGATGTGTTTGTAAAGTATTGTTCTTTGAGATGTTCTATGCTCTGTTGTCTCATATGTTTCTATGTACATGCCCTGTATTCTTGTGCCATGCCCAATTCCGGGCACGACCCAGTCGTGCTTGGCGAAATAAATGCGATTCTGATCTTGATTCTGAACAAGTTTTTTTGTAATCCTTTTTTCCATCGGCAATGGTCATTCACACTTAACAGATAGTCATTATCACTGATGAAAATATAAAGATGTCAAATTAATAAGTACTGGGTAAAACTCTTCCTTGATTAGTTCTTCAATCCTGCAAGACACATAAAAAAAACCCCAACCCTTTGTTGGCCTTTCTGTCCCTGACTGACAGCTCACCATACTTTTTAGTTGCATTTAAGAGCAGACCCAGCAGGGGACACCCTCCATTCATGCTATCAGTGTAATTTCTTACAAGCGTACACATGAAGTCAGTGACATCCGTACGGCAGAACAGTGAATTGTTCCAGATGGCTTCGAGCTACTTTGGAAAGCAGCCTGAAGCTTTTGCTTGAAAAGAACTACATCCCGTAGAAAGAACAGGAGTTAATGCAGCTTCCATAGAAGAGTAGGGTATTGATTGTCTGGTGTGCACAGTCCGTCTCTATCGTAAATCAATGGAGTAGAAATCCAACAGTCAGCTGTACGTGTTTTAAAGGGCTAAAGTGTATACATTTCAAGCGTTCGTATTGACATTCCCGAAGAATACATACAAAAACATTGGTGCATGAAAGACTCTCTTGTGATTAATATCCATACTTCAAAGAATTACAGTAGCAACAGCCAGGAAGCTCTAAGCCGCTAAAATTACTAGTGGTTGATGGAAAGTGAGATCACAGGATGAATGAAAGCTGCTCACTCAATTTAGCAAAAACTAAATGAAACCACACGTTAATTAAAATCTCCTAATCAGCACACCGTCTCCTGCAGAATACTGTTCTGTCTTGGGCTCCTCTGGCCAGGAAAAAAAAAGGTCCTAAATTGAAAATGACACTGCTAATTAGTGACAATGTAGTAGAGGCAAGGGGCACATTGCTCTGTATAAATGATTCTTAATTACATAGAGCGGATATTCAGATGACATGAACTTACTGATCCAGAAAATGACTGCGTGTATAGCAGTGAGGCAATGACTTGCAGAGACTCCCTGAGTAGACAGTGTGTGTAATAACTGTGTTATTTCTTCTGTGAGATGCACACATTACAGAATGCATGAAGCATTATTTACTAGTAACTAGTGAAAGACAAACATGTTTGTTGGCGAATATTTGCTGTTCACCATTCACATTTACCTCTGTGTAAATGCGAAATATTAGCCTCTGCATAAAATATGTATCTTTGGAATATATTTTGCCATTGATTTCCCTCCGACATTGGTTCACAATGTTCGTCCATTGAAGCAGGTTGTTTGGGAGCATGGCAGCTATAACAGCAATGCTAAAGTGCGCGGAGCGTGTATGGATAATTTGGGGTTACAACAATCACTGGACCCTGAAATACATCTCCCTCTCAGTCGTGACAACTCGGAGGGGAAATAGTATTTCACTTCTTGAGGACCGTGGGCTTACCCCCCCCCCCCCCCAGTGACAAGGCTATTTTTTACAATTTAGGCCACTGCAGCTTTAAGGCCTCGCTGCAGGGCCGTACTACTCAGCACACAAGTGATCCATCCCTCCTTTTCTGCCCAACAACAGAGCTTTCTGTTTGTGGGCTCTGATCCCTGCCGGCATGTTTATTTATTCATGTTATTTATTTGTATCTCTTTTTTTCTACTCGCCCCTCCCTCCCCCTGCCAGCCAATCACAGCGATCGGCTATCATAGGCATCAGGACCCGCACCAGGACTTGACGCCAATTGGCGTTAGGCAGTCCTGGGGATGCTGCTGCGTTCAATTGGCGTGATGTGGTTATTAGGGAGTTAATGCCGCCAGTTATTTTAGTGCCAGCAGTGTCAGTTGGCTCACCCTGCACCCAGCTCACCAGCGGCATACTAATTCATACGCTCGCCCATCATCTGTGAACCAGGTAAGTACCAGTCCTACAACTGGCAGGTACTTGCATGTTCACATGACAGGTAACTCCTCAATGCACTGTAACTGAATTAGTCTGATCCAGAAACATGCAGCCATACAGCTCGGTTCCTAAACTTGCTACAATACAAAAGAAGCTTCTATTATTCTGCTTCAAATTTAAACAGATCAGGCAATGAATGATCTCATGTATGGCCACGTGTTGTCATCTCTGGCTGTGTTGTTTCAGTGCTTACAGGAAATGATGTCGAGCATAACAATTACATTTATATGGATATTTCACTACGCTGCTAATGTAGTACATCGTGCTCCATTGTCCCTGATGGCACCCAGTATAATGCAGTCACTTTCATCCTTTCATTCAAAAACTCTTATTCTGTTTACAGTTTTATTAAATTTTGCTTGACATCAGCTATTCCCACTTGCATTCTGCTCAGCAGCCGCTATCCTAATTCACTGCCAATTTACTAGATTACACAAACCTCCCAATCCCAAATGAATCAGATTATGTCAAAGGCAAACTCACAACAATTTCACAGTATTAGATGTATGTAATTACGTATCTGAAACTTTCCTTGTCTTCTGCAATTTTGTAATAGCACAGATTATGCTTCTCCAAAGTAATATGGTGCAATGTATAGACGGATTTATATCTAAATAAACACTATTTATTCTTATCTAGCTGTACAAAAGAAAAATATAATTGTGTTACATCAATGTCCTTCCTCCTGTTCACACCTAACCTAATAATCTGAACATTTATATAGCGCTTTTCTCCTGTTGGACTCAAAGCGCTCAAGTGCTGCAGCCACTGGGATGCGCTCAAGAGGCACCCCTGCAGTGCAGGAAATCTTGCCTTGAACTCCCTACTGAATGGGTACTGACCCTAGCCAGGATTCAAACTCTGGTCTCCCATGTTAAAGGGATACTGTAGGTGGGTCGGGGGAAAATGAGCTGAACTTACCCGGGGCTTCTAATGGTCCCCCACAGACATCCTGTGCCCGCGCAGCCGCTCACCGATGCTCCGGCCCCGCCTTCGGTTCACTTCTGGAATTTCTGACTTTAAAGTCAGAAAACCACTGCGCCTGCGTTGCCGTGTCCTCGATCCCGCTGATGTCATCAAGAGCGCACAGCGCAGGCCCAGTATGCTCTGTGTCTGAGCAGTACACTCCTGGTGACATCAGCGGGAGCGAGGACACGGCAACGCAGGCGCAGTGGTTTTCTGACTTTAAAGTCAGAAATTCCAGAAGTGAACCGGAGGCGGGGCCGGAGCATTGTGGAGTGGTTGCGCCAACACAGGATGTCTGTGGGGGACCATTAGAAGCCCCGGGTAAGTTCAGCTCATTTTCCCCCGACCCCCCTACAGTATCCCTTTAAAGGTGGTGCCCTTAACCAGTATGCTATCCAGCCACTACCTTATGTGGAATGAACACAATTATTTTGAAAATGTTTTGCTAACTTAATTTTAAGCACTTGCAGAAAATAGCTTCCGTGATGTGATGGTGGCCCAAACCAGCAAATATACTGGAGATCAGCTGGAGTGTAGGCATTGTTTCGCCACCTTCCACCATTCTATGTTGGTTGATCACATTTCAGAATACCAAACAAAAACAGCTTACAGAGGTTAAAAGATTACTGGCAGAGTCTGCTGCTGATGTAGATCAAAAACTGATCAGGATCCTTGGCCATAAAATGTGAGTTTAAAGGGTTTAATTATAATATATCATACAACACAATAAGAAAAGAACGTGCATTGCCAGGTTCAATTGCTTCTGGAGCTTGTTTAATGGAAGCAGGTGCATACAACTTGGATCCATGGCACCACACCATAGAGCTATCTATCAAAAAATGCAGGATGAACTAAATGTCGGTCCCCATCATAATCCAGGTTAGGGTAACAAGGGGTGGGTGCAGAGGACTGGTGGCCATTCACAACGGCCGTTTTGCATTAGTTATGATTGTTCACATGGAGACCATGCGGCCTATATATAATACAAATATACCGATTATATTATATAATACAGATTTGTCTGGACATGGAGGCCATGTGGCCTATATATAATGCAGATATACCGATTATATTATTATATAATACAGATTTGTCTGGACATGGAGGTCATGCGGCCTATATATGATGCAGATATACCGATTATATTATATAATACAGATTTGTCTGGACATTGAGGCCATGCAGCCTATATATATTGCAGATATACCAATTATATTATTATATAATACAGATTTGTCTGGACTTCTGGGTTTAGTGAGTACTCTTCATCCACAGAAAAGTGACATGGGAAGAATTCAACTCTCAGACTACCAATATTACTTACATGTTCGCTATTTATGGATTTTTATGTATTACCAGTAGGACCATCTTCTTTGCAGCCAATGCACCCATCATCAAGACTAACTCCATATGGAGTGCAGAATCCAACCTATATGCTAGTGAATAAAGGTGACCATATACCATTCAACCAAACCATTTGGTTTTACTGTTGTTTTTTTTTAAAGTGTTGATTGTATTGAAAATATATATCTTTTTATCTATCGGCCATGGTGGTACATTCTAGGCAATTAAAAAAAATAAAAATAAATAAAGTACGGTGTGCTGATAGAGTGCTTTTTCAAACAGTACACTCAATTAAGAAAACTGATTGAATTTAAAAACTTTAAAGAAAAAATTGTATGGTGTATGCAATTTTAAGTGTATTTAACCATTTAACGGCATTGTAACGTATTAAAACGTCATGCATTACCCTGTTAATGGCAACATGACGTTTTAATACGTCGCGTGTTCCCGCCGCTGCTCTGCACGTGTGCGCGCTGTAACCGCCGCTGTTTTCGTCGGGTTTCCGCGTTGAGCAATTGGGGAAGAGGACCGAGCGGTCCTCTACCCAATCGCAATGCCTGGAAAGAATGGACGTGACCGCGAACAGCGGCCGCATCCATTCATGAAACAGGAAGCCGTCACATTGTATTTAAATGTACCAAAAAAAATATATCCTATATCGGAAAATGTTCACCAGCGCCATCTTGTGGCCAAAAAGTAAAATTACACCTACAGACACATACATACTTAACCAATACTAATAAAATGAATAACTTGCATTACCAAAGCCCCCCCCCCCCCCCATTAAAAAAAAAAAAAGAAAAACTCATAAAAAAAGCAGTTTAAAAAATACATAAATTGTTGCTTTAGGGGCTCAGCTTTTTTAATCTATATTTTATGATGGGAAATTACTTTTACTTTACTACATAGGGGCTTGTAATTGTGGACCAGACAAAAGAAAAACAAAACAGAAAAATAACACCTATATTTCAAAATAATATATTGTTGCCATACATTGTGATAGGGACATAGTTTAAACGGTTTAATAATCGTGACAACTGGGCAAATAAAATGTGTCTGTTTTATCCACAGGAGAACGTTTAATTTTAAAACTATAGAGGCCGAAAACTGAGAAATAATGATTGTTTTCCATTATTTTCTTATTTTTCCCTTAAAACACATTTAGAATAAAATAATTCTTAGCAAAATGTACTACCCACAGAAAGCCTAATTGGTGGTGAAAAAAATGAGGTATAGATCATTTTCTTGTGATAAGTAGTAATAAAGTTATTCGGGAATAAAATGGAGGAGCACTGACAGGTGAAAATTGCTCTGGTCCGTTAGGGTAAAAAACCTTGGGGGTGAACTGGTTAAAGTGTTATAAAATGAGACTGATCAATAATGTAATATACTTACATAAACATTTTTTTTACCTCAGTTAAAAAGCATTTGTCAGATTAAGAAATGATCAACCACTCTCCATACTCTGTACTAGTAAGTGCTGATAAGAGCTGCACAGAGATGATAAGCAGTGGCAAGAAGCAGAAGAGAAATAATGAAAAACTTTAGAAGCAATGAGGCAGATGTGTTTCTAACATTAGCACACACTGTGGCTATTTACTATCAGCATAGGGACAGAGCACTCGCTTAAACTGTGCACACTTGGGTTGTCCTGACAGTCTTAAAAAAATGAGGGTAAAATCTGTAATGTAATCAGTAATGCAAGTATATTGCAGAATGTGCCATCATTTTATTACAATATAAACACACTTTACTATAAGCAAACTAACACACTAACACTGCAACAGCAACAGAACACAAAATATAAATATAATTTGACTCACCTGGCATAAAAATCTTCTGGTGGAATAATTTCTTGAAAAAACTGCAACTGGTAAAGATAAAGTCCGATCAAGTGCCCTGCACTGAATATGGCCATTAATACACATAGACAGCTGAATATCAGCGGATCAAATCCTCGGCAACAGGACCACCATGTGCATAACCCCAAAAATACAAAGAAATACACAGCTGAGGTCAAAGATGGCAGCATCATGCCTGTTGGGGGAAAACATATCTGAGATGGCAGCAGCACTGAAGGAGTTACATAAGTGGCATCATTATTTCTGTATAGTTCAAGTTATGTGGCATTTGTATTCCACACCAGTGGTTCCCAAACAAGCCCATCAAGAGTGCATGTTCTGCACCTGACATATGCGTATAGGAGAAATAAGTAGGTTCACAGCCACATGATTTACCAGTGAGGAAACTTGCAACATGTGAACTGTTTAATAAAGCTGAGACTAGGTTTGGGAAACACGGTAAGATTCCGAGCCATTTAGATGGCTCGATAGATAATTTCTGACACGTCCAATCTCCCGCCCAATTGTTTCCGTGCTCGATTCTGCACGGGGGACAATGGAAAAAGATAAGAAAAATGAGCGGAAGATAAGAGAATTGCTCGCAGAATCGAGTGGCAAAAATGATCGGGCGTGGAATCGAGCACTAGAATCTTACCGTGTATTCCCAGCATTACACAACATAACAAAACATCAAGAGGAAAAAGACAACATGAGCTGCCTCTCCAGCAAGATAATCTGTAAGTAAATCTCCCCATTGATGTCTGACACGATTAACATAACAATCACTGTTTTACTTCACACATTTCTGCTACAAAGACAAATGTGCTGGATGAAATGAAAGCACACCTGAACTGAGAGAGATATGGTGACTCCCACTTAATTCCTTTAAGACAATACCAATTGCCTGGCTGTCCCGATGATCCTCTGCCTCTAATATTGTTAGCCATAGACCTTAAAGAGAACCCGAGGTGGGAATTACTTTTACTATTGGGGCACAGAGGCTGGTTGTGCGCACTAAGACCAGCCTCTGTTGCCCCATCGTGTGCCTCCATGTCCCCCCTGCTCGCCGCTATACCCCCCGCATTGCTGGCTGTGTCGCCAGCTCAATGTTTACCTTGCGCTGTCAGTCAGCGCCGCTCCCCCGCCTCCTCCGCATCGGCGCCACCCGCCGCGTCACTTCCCTCCTATCAGCGGGAGGGAAGGGACACGGGCGGGTGCGCCGATGCGGAGGAGGCAGGGGAGCAGCGCTGACTGACAGCGCAAGGTAAACATTGAGCTGGCGACACGCTGCGTGTCGCCAGCAATGCGGGGGGTATAGCGGCGAGCAGGGGGGACATGGAGACACACGATGGGGCAACAGAGGCTGGTCTTAATGCGCACAACCAGCCTCTGTGCCCCAATAGTAAAAGTAATTCCCACCTCGGGTTCTCTTTAAATAAGCATGCAGATCAGGTGTTTCTGAATGAAGTCTGACTGGATTAGCTGCAGGCTTGTTTCAGGTGTGTGATTCAGACAGTACTGGTGCCAGAATGATCAGCTGGATTCCAGGCAACTAGTATTTTTTAAAAGGAAATAAATATGGCAGCCTCCATATCCATCTCACTTCATGTGTCCTTTAAACTTTGTGAGATATAATTAAAATGTAACATGGCAATTTAACAAAGTCCAACCATATATTATACGAGCAATAATATAACAATTAACTAATTTTTTAACTAAATAAAAGGTACACCCAGCAGTTCGGCGAACATATCGATAAACATGCTGATTTGCTGTCTGTTACAAGAGACTTAAGAAATCTAGTTTAACCAAAAATAACTAGAACAGTGTTGCTCAAAAAAAATTTGCAGAATACATGAATTCAAGGAAACAGAAATTTGCAGTGGTGGATATGTACAAAATGTAAGCAGATTCAGGAACTGTGGATCAATACCACCACCAGCTGCTGGTTAAGGGCCCGTTTCCACTATCGCAGTTTCCGCCGCAAATCCGCAGAGTTTCCCCGCAGGCAAATCGCGCGAGGAAACTCTGCCATAGGGTATAACGGCGCCGCCGGCCGAAACGCTTGCGGTAGCGATTCGGCCGGAATCCCCCTCAGAATTCGCAGCGGAGGCTGCGATTCCCATAGCCGTGCATGTGCCATGACTGGGATTCACCTGCGATCCCGCCCACCCACTCAGTGCCGGCATGCGTCTGCGAGACACACGCCGCACAAGTGGAAACGAGCCCTAATTGATAGTCAGTACCTGAATATAGTTACACGAGGCCCATATTTGGTTCCACCCCAGCAGATTTCTGGCTCCCATTAAACTATAGTTTGCATAATCAGGTTTTTTATTTTAAATTAACATCATTATTAATCATGTGAATAGCAATGAAAAGAAACCACAGCTCAGCTGGTTGCCCAAAGAGCAGTAGCTAACCAACGGTCAGCACAAATTCCTTTATTCAACATTGCTGCCTGAACTGTGACCATCAGAGGAATGCATGGGTGGTTCATTAGTGACTGCATCCATTGCCCCATGAACTAGTCCACATCGGAGTTCAGAAGCAGGACCGGTTCTAGCTACAGTGGGGTCCTAGGGCAAAAGTAACCTCGGGGGCCCCCCTGACACCTCCCTTCTAACCATATCACCTCCAGGGCCCCTGAGCCAGCTGCCAGGCCCAATCCCATCCCATATCATTAGGTGTCCATCATATGTCCTCTAAAAGGTATTTTCAGTGTTCCATTATTCACCTCCTTTTCCTATACAGAGTAAACACACAGCATCCCCACTGTCATGGGTCACCATAGCTAAGAGGGCATCCGGGGGGGGGGGGTCAGAGGTTCTGGGGCCCAGAGCAATTGCCCCCTCTGCCTCTATTGAAGTGTCGGCCCTGCTCAGAAGACCTAAATATGGTGAGATCCACTGTTTTGCAATTAATTATAAAACTGTAAAAATAGTAATGTGAAACATGCCCCATGAAATTATACACTTCACAAGTTCAACATTTTTTTTTAAAATAGTTGTCTTCTGCATCGCACCAACCTGTTATACCAAGTAAAATTGTAACAACTACTTTTCCAGCGGTGGCTATTATGTTGCCAATAACTTCTTTTAGCTTTGAGGCAAATGAGGCGACTTTGCGAAGAAGTTTTAACCTTGTGCTTTCTTCTGCCTCTTCATTCACATCATCTACACCATCAAAATCTTCTTCATACACTAATGCCTCATCCATCTCCATCTTCCCTGCTTCTGTCTAAGTGAAAACAAAGGCAATACATTGATAAACAAATCATGTCTATTAAAAGCATGTACAGAAAAATACAATAGACATGATTAACACTGTGAAGTACAGTACATGGAGCAACATGCGACTGGTTAAGTTAAATAGGAATTCTACAAAAATATCCACGGTAGTAAATTATTTCTTAGGAGTAATGCGTTCTCAAAACTATTTTAAACCCAAACATAATGAACACTTTTAAGGAAACCTGATGTGAGGCAAAGCTACCTAAAGTAAGGTATTGATTATGTCATACGTTTATTTTCACTTCAGATTTGCTTTAAGGTATCTGCAGGTTTTATTTTTTTATTTTTAAAAGTTTTAAAAATATATCTTATCAGGGGAGGGTCAGGAATATATATGGGAGATATTCTAGGAGATTGAAGTTCCTCTTTAATATTTTAATGACAGATTTTTTTTTTTTTTAACATGGATCTGTAATGCTGCTACATTGTTCTTATTACATTTCCCATGGCAATATACCACAGTAAGATTGCGATGTTAAATGTATGATTTAAAAATACTGCTTTCTGTCGCCATTCAATTTCTCTGATTTTAACAACAGTACAACTAGACAGAACCATACTATGATCTCAAATCAGCTCACATTAAAAGGGTTAAGTTTATCTGAATAAAATCTAAAAGGCTTCCTTGCATAATGCATGCAAATGTCAAAGCAACAATAAATCCAAGGCAGGAAAGAGCAGTGCCTGCACAGCAGCTGTTACTGCAGCTATCAGAGTGGGGCCAGAAATACTATTAGTCATCACCAGATTATTTTGTTAACATTCAGCTTTTAACTGTCTCATCAGATACAGTATAAACAAACACCAAAGCAAGGAAATGTCATCATTTCTTCAGAAGGAATCTCCTCGCCAGATATGATCCTCAGCACAGCCCCAACGCTCAGCTTCAATGCTTATGTCAGGCGCAGATAAAGCCTCTGGTACCAAGTACTGCCTGGCATCCCTAACTATCCACAATATACATTCCTCAGCGGTAAAACAAAGCAAAACGGGTAAGACAATCTTACAATAATAAGATACAAATGCTTTTGAAATAAAAAAAAAAGTTGAGCCTGTAACAAAAATAAAGCTTTAAAGTGAACCTCTGGTCTAAAAATCTCAGCAGAACTGAAAAGGCTTGGGGCCCTTTTACACTTAATCAGTTGCTCTCAGTTATAACTGAAAGAAAACTGATTTTCAAAGTAATGCCCATGTTTTCCTATGGCACCTTTCACACTTAAAGGGGCACTATGGCTAAATTCTTCTTATATTATCATTTAATATAAAATATGTGCAATTGTAGCAATGTGTAAGACTTGTATTGTGGCTGAATAAAACTCTGCTTCAATATTGCTTTACCCTAAATCAGTGCTGGAGTCCCGTCGCCAGAGAAAGCTAAGCGACGCTGAACCAGCACATTCCATTCTGCAGGAGGAGGCTGCCTTATCAGTCGTTTCATCTGAAGTTGTAATCTCCCCCTTTGATGTATCAGGAGAGGTTTCACCCAACGTCTAACTGCACATTAGTGCTGTTACAGCTCCTCTGATCTGCCGTGCGTCTCAGGACAATGACTTACGGCTCTGATGAAAAAAATGCTCCCCGCTGAGGCCCCCCTTCAGAGAAGCTGGCACAGGCAGGGTCACCACTTGTTGTCAGTTGCCATGGAGGCCAGCTTCTCTTATGCACAGGATTCCAGCGTCTTGATTCAGCACATGCAAGTGCTGTGTAGCCAGTGTCCTGCTTGTGTCTCTAAAGGGGGGCCTCAGCGGGGAGCATTTTTTTCATCAGAGCCGTAACTCATTGTCCTGAGACGTACGGCAGATCAGAGGAGCTGTAACAGCACTAATGTGCAGTTAGACGTTGGGTGAAACCTCTCCCATACATCAAAGGGGGAGATTACAACTTCAGATGAAACGACTGATAAGGCAGCCTCCTCCTGCAGAATGGAATGTGCTGGTTCAGCGTCGCTTAGCTTTCTCTGGCGACGGGACTCCAGCACTGATTTAGGAATATTGAAGCAGAGTTTTATTCAGCCACAATACAAGTCTTACACATTGCTACAATTGCACATATTTTATATTAAATGAGAATATAAGAGGAATTTAGCCATAGTGCCCCTTTAACGCGTTTTGAATGAAATCTTCTTCCCAATGCACTGCTATGAAAAAAATGCGTACCAACACGCACTAACGCGTACTAACGCATACTAACGCACACTAACGCATACCAACTGATTAAGTGTAAACGGGGCCTTAGTGTTTCTGTAACAGTTTCACAGCATAAGAACTTTGTTTTTCTTACCAAAGCATCATTTTTAGCTGCATTTTTAGCTAAGCTCCACCCATCAAAGAAAAAAAAAGTCCAGGCTTTTTTTCCCTGAAGCTGTGCAGAGCATGATGGGATTTCCTATGTTGTTATTCACGTTGCCTAGCAACTGGGAGAGGTGCTCAGGACACAGGACGGTTGGAACTGTGTCTCATGCTCCCTGTCAACTCCTTTCAACCAAAAAGATGGCTGCCATCATGAAATCAAACATTTGCCTGTTCTTTTAAAACAGTGTGGGTAAGATATTATATTACCTATCTATTTTAATTAAAATAACTAATGTAACTTAATGACAGTATGTTTGTTTAGGCTGGAGTTCCTCTTTAAGCCTTCATTCCAACTCCCAATTGTTAATGCATGTGATAGTAAATTTGCATTCATTAGCATGCACCAAGTTTAGAGCATTGTTAGGCTGTATCTCTAGCATTCAATACATTTACACTGCCTGGCTGGCTCCTGTCGCTCCTTTTCCTGTCAAGATGACAGTGCAACCTCCCTCTGTCCCTTATTCAATTCATTTACCTCCTAAGTTTTCTCTAAAGTGTTATTTTTACACTTTATCAATAAAATGCCTTTTAAACTACCAGTGAACAAGAAAATACTCAGTACTTTTGACACTACTTTTTCACCAATTTTATAGTCCTTTTTCAATAGCAAAGTGCTGAAAAGTTATTTTAAACAGAAGATGAACAATTATCTCCTATTAGAAAAAAATTGAGAAAAAAGTGATATTTTGTGTCCATACACCACCTAATTTAGCCCAACTGCTCCCTGAAACGGCAATGCAACACTACAGCTGAGCAAAGTCTTTTTTTCCCTGTCACTGCTCAGTGTAAAAAAAGTACAAAAAAGTGTCTTTATGAAAGTGTTAAACATAAGAAAGTGTATCTTGCAGGCAGGGCAGGATGATGAGAGGTAGAGAGTTGGGGCCAGTTCACCCAGGTTTCTGGGGACGGCACTTTTAGCCGATGCTAAACACTTTTTTTGCATCCAAGCAGAAAAGCGCTTGGCATCGGTTCCCGTCATTCTGTCATCTTGTTGTGAACCCCATGGGGGGCACGGAACTGCCAAATGCAACCGCCACAGGATGCTACATGCAGCATCTCAGGAATTTTGATTGGCTGGGACGTTCACACAATCACCGCAGATGAACAATCCCATTGATCTCAATGCGGGCATTGGTCAATCCTGGCAGTAAACAAGGACAACTGATGACGGTAGATATTTGCACTTGGGGAATCAGCTCCTACTCTGGAAGCAAGGAGGTAAGCTGGCACGCCAGGTATTTTAAATATATTTATTGCAAAAAGTACCTGTGCGCAATGCACAAAGCAGAGCACATTGCTAATTATTGCAAATTTGCGATCGTAGTCGGTTTTCTGATTTTGATGAGAGACCTTTGGTCACAGATACCATGTAATTTTTTTTTTTCTAGTCAACTAAAATCAGTGGTGCCACAAGGTGCAAGAGACCCACGCAGACGCTTGGGGTCTCACCACTGCGGGGGCCTCCCTCCTAGGCTGGCTAACCTGTGCTAAAATTAGTTTGTCTCTCTAAGACCTTTTTTGAAAATAGAACAGGTAACCCAACAATCAAACCACTATCCAATCATGTCTACATATAAATTAGTCAGTATTTTACTCTTCATCTTTTGACTTATATAAACCTCATGTGTGTTCCTGCACTGATCTATAAGCCTTATCAAGCATTTTCTCTATATTTATTTTTTTGCTATTAACATGTGCTGAATGAATACGAGTTTATAAAATCCACCAAGGATGTGTGACTGGAAAATGCAGCTGATCTACAGAAAGGACAGAGTGTATGTAGTGTATGAAGATTTAAATTTATTTGAAAATGTATGGTTATTTTTTTTCTCATCTCAAATATTGGTCCACACATGCCTGCACAGACTTTAGCACATCAAGCGAGTTCATGGCTTCCTCTTCCTCTCCAATTATCTGAATGAATGAGCTGGTCTGTTTGATGGATTAAATTAGACAAATGGGCTACACATTATAACATTTACAGGTATGGTTTGCAGGTGATATTTGCCAGATCAGACTCATTCTCCTCCCTTTGCTTCTTGTGCTGTTAAAAATTAACTTAATGCGCAAAGCAAATAGATATTTTTAACAACTTGATGCCTGGATAACGTTTTAAAACGGACTTTTGAAAATCGTGAAACTGATGCCTGTGGACTCATGTATCCATATATTTTCCGGGAAAGGACCATCATCGACCAGTAACAAGGCATGTAGTGATGGAGCAGTACCACATGTTCCAATGGGTGCTTGGTTACCGGATGCTGGATGCTGTCCATGGCAACAAGGATTAAATGTATCCAGCACATCAAATAATTCCAAAATTCATGATCATTTTCTGTTAAAAACTGAAAAAGGGGAACTAGTGTGACCCCAAGAGAATTGTTGGCTCTTGCATGATTTGACTCTTGGAATAAATTATTGGACACTTAATTATTTAGTGTGTTGGTTACAACTGATCACTACTACAGCAACAAGGGGATGTTTTATCATTAGCTATGGCGAACCTCGATTTTTGTCATCATCCGCACAGTCCTGATTACCTGGTTTTGTGGCAAAACTTTAAACATGCCCACTCCACACTTGCTGTCTATATAAGAAGTTTAGCTTATTTATAAATACGTATTGGCCTGATAACAGATTGCCACTTCTTTGTCCTTCATAATTAGATGGCCATGTTTAAATTATAATGCCAGATTTGTAAAAGGGTGATTTGAATAATTATGATAGTGACTGGGATTTGATAATCATACTATAACTGCCCTAAAGTGGTGATCGGCAGCTACATTCATTGAATAAGCTAATGTATGACCAGCCTTAAAGAGAATCTGTACTGTAAAATTCTTACAATAAAAAGCATACCATTCTATTCATTATGTTCTCCTGGGCCCCTCTGTGCTGTTTCTGCCACTCCCTGCTGCAATCCTGGTTTGTAATTGCCATTTTTATGCAGTGTTTACAAACAAAAGACATAGCAAGTGATAGGCTGAGAGTAGCTCAGTGTGTGAGTCATACAGAGTGTGCAGGGGGCCTGGAGAGGGTGTGTATAGCTTCTATCCAATCACAAGCAGCACAGCACATTCCAGCCTGACTGCCTGAGCCCGACAGACCCGACAGAGGAGAGAAGATTAGATCATATAACAGAGATAACACAGCCACTGTGCAACTAGGAAAGGCTGCAGTAAGACAGAGCACATTAGAACAGCTATAGGAACTTATAGGATAGAAAAAATAAGGCTCAAAATTTTGTTACAGAGTCTCTTTAAACATAACTGCTTACTTTTTGAATGGGCAATTTGTGGAAGACTGGCAAACAGGCTGCATGAAACAAACATCACTGATTTCTATTACAGCCTTTTTGCAATTTAGAAAATGGTAATCAGCAGATTTCTTCTCTAAAAATAGTGATCATACCATACCAATAAATAATGGTAAAGAGTGGCAATTCTTCTAAGAGTGGTGATCATTTCAGCTTTAATAGCCTTAGTAAAATAGTTCCCCTTAGTAAGTGTGGGTCAGCATAAGTTTATTCCCCAGACACACCCTTATGGTGCCCATACATGGTACAATTCTTTCATTTTTTTCGATTAGATAATTTCGTTTGAGTACTCCATTAGATCGAATATAAAGATTTTTCCAACATGACCGATCGGATTTTTATTGAAAAAACAGGATAATCGTTCCTTTCTTCTTGATAAAAAAAAAAAGGATTCATCTCCACTGTCATTCAATTCAGTCATTTGGCCGAATTATCAGGAAAATTGAACGTTTTTATTGTGTTGTGTATGGGCCCCATTATGAATATGCAGAGCAGTAAGACTGTGCTCACATGCCTTCTCCAGCACCAAATCCCCTCAATTTCTTCTCCTCTTTACTGCAGCTGTTCAGTGTTCAGTCAGGCTGATATGCATGTAGGAGCTGGAGAGAAGCTGCTGTATGCAGAATGGCTGCAGTGAAGTGGAGATAAGAAGACCTGGCACTGGAGCAGGTAGGTGTGCTTCGCTGTGCTGCATCTTTAGATGCCCATGTAGTCCATTAGTTATGCTAGTGTGATCCACATACTGTATATTGCCTGGTAAGAAACTTTTCTAGCACGGATATCTGACTCAGTTATCACAAGTCAGCATAAAGAGCAGCTCCTCTGTGCGCTGTACACAGTGAATTAAATGTGGAACTATAGCGGCGATTGGGGGGGGGGGGGGGGCGAATTATGGACGGGCAGGGGGGAGGAAAAACTGCCACTTGCTCCCTGCCCATATTCAATGTTGTGCTCAGTTGAAGATTACGACTGAGTAGCCTGGGGCTACAGGGGGTGCTGGAAGTGGGAGGATGGTGCTGTGACATAGTCACAGCACCAATAATAAAACAGTATTAAAAGGATATTGGGGGGTGGGGGGTTAAGGCCAGGTGTATTTTAAACAAAGCCTCTTGTCTTTTCTCTTGTGCTGCTTAGATGCACAGTTTTTATATGAGTCATTTTGTGCTTACACTCAAAGGAAATAAATGTGTTTAAAAAAACAGAATGTCATCCACATCTTTCACCTAGACGTTTGCAAACACTGTAAACCCAATGGCCAAATGTTCACTAAAGAAAGAATTCGTGCAGTGACTCTCAGTAAAGCAATTTCAGAGTAATGATAATTATGTGCTATGTCGGAGCAGACTTTTAATATGCTCCAGTAAACATTTTGCCAGATCCCAGTCTTGAGTCCAAGTCATAATAATAACCCTATTGGTTGCTCACCTGAAGTTAAGAGCTCGACTTTAGGTAAGATTTGAGATGAAATTTAACCCCCACTTGCCTCAAGTAAAATAAATACTCTGCAAACATACTTAAACCTTTATTTCCTCCAATTATTTTTTTAGGACTATTATAAAGCAAGTAATATCAGAACTGGAAATATTTCAAACCCAGAGCGCAATATCTGCTGCATAGATGAAAAATAAACAATGTTCATTAGCAAGGCATTTAGACAACAGCAATATGATAATCATCAAAATGGTCTGATCAGGTGGCTTTTCCATGTCTATGGGCACCACTGAACGTCTCTGTCCAACTGATTTTAGGAGAAAGATTTCTGGAGTAACTGGGGTGGGAGGGATTTAGATGATCATTATTGATGCTACAAAGAGATCAGTTTACACTTTTATTATTATTATTATTATTATTATTATTTATTAGATTTATATAGCGCCAACATATTACGCAGCGCTGTACAATAAATAGGCTTACAGACAATGATAACAGGGTTGACAGAACAATACAGGTAACGGACCATAGATACAACAATACAGGTAATAGCAATAAGATACACAACACAATGCAGATAATAGTACAATGCCAGATCATAAACTGGAATGGTAGTGGTAAAAAATTACCAGTTCCAAATTCTGGGTAAAGTGCACACAGTCAAGTATGATACACAAGGGGAGAGGGCCCTGCCAAAGGCTTACAATCTAGAGGGAGGGGCTGGTGACACAAAAGGAGGGGGTGCATCAAGAAGTTATTGGCAGAAAGGATTAGGGTAGTGTCGAGTTGATGTAGGCCTCCTTGAAGAAGTGAGTTTTGAGTGCTTTTTTGAAGGTGTTGAAGGTGGGAGCAAGCCTGATGGGCACTTTTCCTAGTTTATCTTCAACTAGCCAGTAAGATTCATGATTTATTTTTATTATTTACTTTGTGGGGGTTATTCAAGTGAAGACAAAGTAAATATTTCTTCCTTTATTGTACCAGTGCTAAGGCTTTAGACATTCCTGACTGATTTCCCCCTGTGTTGTCAGCAGAGGAAATACAAAACCGCGATTGTCACTAAATCCAATATTTTCTAATGGTCCCTTATGTTATTTCACAGTTTAGATAACATGAGGGAGAAAAGACCAATCATCAAAAATAAACACCTTTCGTTTTATTTAATTAAATTACATGTAAGCTGAGACCTTGAATTATAAAAATGAACATGGCTTTGTGCAATCAAGCAATCGCTTTTTTTCACAACCCTTAGTCTATAATTAGATATACTGTAGTTCTTTGGTTTGGGTGTAGTGGAAAATCTTACATTTGGTGCATGCTGTACCAGGGACATTATGTGTATCCATACATACCAGTTCTTCATTTACAAACTGAGAGTTGTATTGTGCATCCTCTTCCGTCACTGCTTTCTGGGCCAGCTTTTTACAGAACAGCAGGGTGGCAAGACTGGCAATAAACATCCCAATATCTGGTACAAACACTCGGATTCCATTGCCAGCATCTGCACCCTTTACACTGGAAAGACAAAACAAAAGGATTATTAATATGTGATAAACTGCTAAGCAATTCATACCGTTTGAAAAAAAAATAGTAAGAACAGCAGAAAGAAAAGGCTAAATTAGTTAAATAGCACTTGCATTCATGTTAAACAGAAATACGCTAATATATTTTTTCATGATAATAAACGTAAGAGGAATGTATAACTCAGGTGGAAATCACATATTTTCTCAGAGGTGTTGATTTCTGTGTGTGTCACTCTTGATAAAAAGTTAATTAGCAGTGGTTCAATATTTTTAACCTTAAAATAACTTCTCGTTCTGGCCTTAGAATCTACAGGATGGATATTTAGGTATACTCTACCTAAACACACTTTATATCAAATCCCTTACTCACACTTGATACTGTGTTTATTTGATGTATGTTGTCTTTAAGACTCTAAATTTATATGTACTGTTCAGACATTACAACTGCTTGTACTTGTTTGTATACTCTATATACTCTGTAATGCCTCCTTTTTATTCAATAAACCTTTTGGTCAATGAAAAAAAAAACCTTAAAATAACTTACTGTGAATGAAGCCTCAAATGCACATATGAGGCATGTCGCCCAATAGTGATGGGGACTCTGTACCTCGGGTGACATTGCAGTGTGAAGGCTGTACAGATGTATTGCGGCTGTACAGATGCATGACTAGCCTGCAGGCTAGCAGTGTGTTATTTTACTATACAGGAGGCAGAGGGCTGATGTGCTGATGCGAGAGTGACGTCATGCAGTGTGGTGAGTGGGGTGAACAATGCTCTTGGCCGGCGACTGGACAAATCAATCTGCCAGGCTGATCGTTGGCCAACGACGGGCAGCATCAATAGCCACAGTCGTTATTGGCTGCCTCGCCGAGTTTTGTCTAGCCTGTGTACAAGGCTTAACCTCCCTGGCTTTATGATTATTTACAGATTTAGGGTCTAAAAGCCATGCAATTTTTTCACAAACTATTAGACCCTAAAAACAAGAAAAAAACATACCACAGGGAGATCTGAAGCAGCTCCTGCATATAACTCACTCAGGCACGGGATTATCACCCTGAGCTGTGGATTTCCATCCCGAGCCTGACTCGGGATTACCGCTAAGGAGGCTAAACGCAGGTAAATGTTTGTGCTCCACTTTTATGTAATATAAGGGATTACCTTAAAGCGTACCCAAAGCAAACATTTTTTAATTCAAAATATTTAGTTGCACCACCCTGACACATACAAAGATAAATAAACACACCTTCAAGCCTATGAGCATTTCAGTGCATGCTTTTCACCCTTCTCTTTTCATAACTAGGATAGCAGCCATTACTTCTGAGCTTAGTAGGAGGTTTTAGATCATGGGTGTGTTTGTCATCAGCTACCCTCCCTCACAGGGGCCGTCATCTATGTGAGATCTCACACAAGCTGAGATCACCTCCCCTGTGACACCATCAGTAGCAGCCTGTGTTTTGTTTTTGTTTTTTATCTCCTCCACCAGTCTGCCGGATTCTGTCCCAACAATATGAAAGGAAGGGTGGGGGTTCTCCAATAAATGTAAAATATTTTATATTTGTCATCATGCGGCTTAAGAAAGGCTGCTATTTATTATTAAAAAATAGATTTTATTTCTGAAATCTTGTATTTTTAATTTGGGTCCACTTTAAGTATCCACTCACTCTGTTTACCCTTCTGTTACAAGATTGTATCATTGATGGGCACCCTATCAGTCTGAACAGTAGGAGTGATGTGCAATCTAGCCCATATCACCTGCCCCACCTACAAAGTCTGAAAATAAATCCACGTATTCCTATACTTCCGATGATGTGATCAAAATTTCAAGATAGGATTTTAGTTTTGGAAACCTTGTTTCCCACAACAAGGCACATTCTGAGCACTTCAATTACTAATAATCTGAAATGTATTACAACTTTCTGATAGCACATGGATCAAAGACAATAGACATCTGCTCACTACAAATGCCCTGATCCACTGTGAGAAAAAAAGGAAAGGAAAGAGAAATAGTGAGGAAAAATGTTGTCTTGTATGAAATTGCATCACCTATAAAAGCTTAGGCCGGACAATGTGACGTTTGCTCTGCTAATCCTTTTGGCAGGGCAGATGGGAACATAGACCAGGATACATGTGCAGTATGTGTAGGAGCCTGCCTGATAATGAACATCCTCACTCTGCTCAGGGAAAATAACTAAGGAAATTACACATCTTCCCTGTCAAAACATTCACTTTTTCATCTTTTATACACTATTTATACAGGCATCATCAATGTGGAATGCCAGCATTTTATAGGCTTCTTTCTAAGTTTATGGCAGAACTAAGTGAAAACAAGGCATGTCTGTGAAGACTTTGCCCATAATATATATGAATTCGTTTTTGTGTATGTTATAAGATTCTAAGCAATCTAAGATCATATGTCAGTCACAAAATTTGTAGCAATAAAGACTAAAAAGAAAATAGAACTAATCCAAATGAAGATGACGAGACAGTTAAATCCGTAATTCAAACTCACTTTTTTATTTGCATTTGATTGTAAATTTGCAATAGTTAGCTATACTGAAAGTTTTGTGCATTGTAGGTCTGTATTTTTTGCAATGAAATATTAAAAGTATCTGGCTGGAAGGGTTATCTTGTTCAATTTCCTGCTGATATGACATTGTAATATTTTGGGGATACGTACCAAGGGATACTCATTGTGACATATGCAAAGTCACCCTCCAATTCCCTTTGCCGCAGTTTGCCATACATCCTCAGACCCTGAGGGAATCCTAAAGGCATGCAGGACTGCAAACAAAGTAACCCTGTGGATTGGTTGGTGAGTCCACACGCAGTACAATTTCGATTGTATGCACAATCAATACAATCTGCAATCTCATATAGAGACCAGGTCACTGGCACAAATTCGTAAGAATACACAAGTCTAATGCCTAGTACACCATACAATTTTCTGTTAGAGTTTTCTGTAATTAGATTATTTTCTGTAAAGTACTGGTAGAGACTGGTCATTATCTCTGGTGCATTGTCTTCTGGTTATCTCCTGCTGAGTAGAACAATGCTTAATTGCTCGGCAGATAAATGAGAGGTAAATCTAACAGAAAATCTTACAGAAAATTGTATGGTGTGTACTAGGCATAAAGCCTCATCTACACGGGTAGATGAGGCTGCGATCCGGCGGCTCAATTAGCCGCCGGATCGCCTCTTCCGTGTCCCCGCCGCGTCCCTGCTCGCCACGCGTGTGCCGCATTCGATTCCCCGCTCGTCCCCGCCGGCGCCGCTTATCTTCCGCTCGATTCCCTGCCATTGTCCCCTCGCGGGGAGCGAGCAGGGAATCGGCGGAAGCAAGATCCGTCCTGTCGGATCTTATCAATCGAGCCGCATTAGCGGCTCGATTGATAAGGAACATCGCGGCCGCATCTACGCATGTAGATGCGGCTTAACTCTAGCTAAATCCTGTAGGAAAAAAAGGTTTCATTCAACAACCTTTCTAGTGATAGCAATATAACAATATCAATAACCGTTATGGTAATGTTCTCTCAGGAAAGGCGAACTCTTTGCAGAGATTTCAGAACAAGCACTAAGACAAATGATCTTTAGTCATTTATTTTATTAAAAAAATGCATAAACTACATATAGCAATTGAAACAAATCGATACAGTAAAAATAATAAGGATTAAAAGTGAAAAATGATAACTAGTTGTAGTCTGAGCAATGGGTCAAGTTACCAAGCCCTTTGGAATGATAAATTCAACGCAGAAGATATAATAGTCCAATTATGGAAAGTTCTGTAGTCCATAAACAGCCAAATCCTTGTTGTTATGGATAGGCTGGTACTATGTATCCAGCCATTTAATCATTTATCTGCTGGAGGGTGGAGATGGTAAAGGGAGATGGGCAGTGTCTACCACAGGGGTCTCAAACTCAATTTACCTGGGGGCCGCAGGAGGCAAAGTCAGGATGAGGCTGGGCTGCATAAGGAATTTCACAATCGCGGCGCATGGCAGCCTTTGCCCGCCCCTCTCACTCTTCCTTCACAGAGGGGGGCAGGGAGAGGTGGCGATTGACATCAGGAGGGGCAGAGCTGAAGCTGCAAGCTCTGCCCCTTCCAGGAAATGCAGACGGATTGCCCCCCGGGCTATTTGGGGGCTCTGCAGCCTTCGTTTTGCGGCGGGGATGCGGCGGATTACTTGGGAGCACTGAAGCGAACAATAAGGAAGCTTTTGCCGGTGAGGGCCACAAAATATTGTATCGAGGGCCGCAAATGGCCCGCGGGCCGCGAGTTTGAGACCCCTGGTCTACCACATGATTCAGCTCCACCCATTTGTCATGACAGACAGAATGAATATGAATTACCTGAAATGGTCATAGCTTGGCGTCAGTTGATCAGAACCCACAAAGACGGATACATAGTATTCCTGGCATTCTCTACGTTAATTGGAGTCTAAACGCGGGCAAATTCTGATATTTCATTGCAGGGAAACCGGTATCGCGGTCCCAGAAGATGGTAGACAGATGCTTTGTTGTTCATCCACAACCAAATCAGATCTAAGGCATCTCTAATGCCATGTAAAACTGATTAATTTAGTAAAATGACTATCATTTTATTCCAAGGTGAATTAAAAGTATTTTCCCTTATCAGGAAATGCCTTGAAGTACCTCTGGTCAGTTTTTACGACTAGTGGTTTGGTTCCTGGCAATCTTTGATGTAGACCCAAAATTATGTAAGGGGGGGACGCTAAGTGGAGGAACCAGACCCCATGGAGTGGAGGTAATGATTTTATGACTTTATGGCTTTTCTCTGTCGCAGAAGATTAAACACATCACATCCTGTGGAGAGAGCCATTGCTCGGATACAAACGTTGCTTATTTTTAAAACAAGCTAGAGGCTCATACACACGGGGTACGGCCGTCGCCGTAACCACGTGGCATGCGCGTGTTGCGGCGACAGGTCGCCCGTGTGTATGACGCGTGTGCCCGAACCGTCACCCATTGGAGCTGTCGCCAAGCGATTGACATGTTCAATCGCTGGCTACAGCTGTCGCCGCAACTTCGCCAGAACTGTCGCTAGTCCCGCGTGAGTATGCGGGCTAGCGACAGGAGACCTACACGAGTGATTAGAGCATCCGGCCGGGGGATGCTCCATTCACAAAAAGTTTCCGCCGCGTCTCTGCCTTTCTGGCGAGACGTGTGGACAGCTGTTGCCGGCAGGGAGCTGTCGCTCCCTGTTCGCGTGCACGCATGCAACGGGGGACAATTGTCCCCCGTGTGTATGTAGCTTTAGACTTAAAGAGGCACTCCAAATATTTGTGTGTGCAATTTTCGTATGATTGCACAGATGGTGCCAGCGAATCAGTGACACTTATGAATACTCATGTATTATTCAATTCACCTTTTCCCTTATGTTTTCTTTTAGGTTATATGTTCATGCCTTATCAATAAAATGCCTTTTAAGTCACCAGGAAGCAAGAAAATACTCAGAACAATTTTGATAATTTTTCAACAACTTTTTTGGTACTATTTCAATTACAGAGTGCAGAAAAATTATTTTCAACGGATGATGAAAAAGACCTCCTAGAAGAAAACTTAGGAGAAAATGTACTGAATAAGGGCTTTAGTTTGCAATAAATGACTGAGAAATGTATTAGAAAATATGCCCAACAATACTTCAGACAGCTTGATGTGCAAAAAGAAATGTAATAATCTCATAGTTACATTGTTATTTGGGTTGAAAAAAGACATTTGTCCATCCAGTCTCAGAAGTATGAAGGCCAGAGTTTAATATTCATAATTGCTGAGCCAATCTTGGAGCAAAATTACACTGTACACTCACGACTTGAGAGTCGGTCACCACTGTTTCTTGTAGCCAATACAATAGCAGGGAGGCAATCTGAATTGGACAGCTGCCCCATCCAAACACCATGCTACCCTATGGCCACCCTACATTGAATGACTCCTATAGAAGAGTACTTGAGTAGCCCCGTGGCCACAGCCCTCCTACATCCTGGTTGGAAGAAGTGGTGATGGATTGCTCAGCCATGCTTCCTCTCACTCCCTCCCTCTGAGCTCATATAGATGAACTACAATTTTCCATGAGATCAAAGTATTTACCAGCAGTGAAACATATCTTATCTGTCTACAACAGGCTGTAATATAATATATACAGCTACATATTACACAAAGGGAATCAGGAGCAGAAAAAAAGTAAATAGATAAAAACAAAAGTTTTTTGTTTTCAAACATCCTAGAGACCCTACAGTAATAAAGTACGCTGCCTTTTATAGAGCCAACATGATTTTGGAGGGATTTTATAGTGATTTGGTGTGAAATAGCCCATAGGATTTCATTGTCCAAGGGCGTTTCAAAACACTAGAAAGCGCCAGCACTCTTGGGGCCTGATTCACAAAGCGGTGCAAAGTGTTTGCACGCGAGTGAAAAGCCCTTTATCACGCCTAAACTCAGTTTAGGCATGATAAGAAGAAACTCGCGCGAATTTTCCGCGCGCAACCGTGCACGCGCAGCGCCCCCGCTTCGCGCGCAGCGTCCATTAAGCCCTATGGGACTTTGCGCAAAACTTTGCGCGCGGGAGCTCCGCGCGAAGAAGAGCAGCACAAATCGGGGATAACTAGGTGGTGCAAAGGTTATCACGCCTAAAGTCTTTTAGGCGTGATAACTGAGTTATCACCGCTTTGTGAATCAGGCCCCTGGTGTGAAACAGCCCTAGCGAAAATCTAAAGAGAGAGTCATAAGGAAGCTGCTATTTTAATCCCTTTTAAAAATGTAAATTCGCATTTGTCATACGGGGCTTTTGGCTTCAGTGCTTGAGTCAAAAATCTCCAATCCTGCAGCCCAAAGAACAAAAAAATGTATTTAGAGCATGTTCTGCTTACTTGTTCCGGGTCAGTGACTATGAGAAGCCAGGCATGCAGAGGTTTTATTTAATTTTCTTTTCTTTTTTTTAACTCTTTAGCAGCCAGTTTATTTAGAGGCTTGCAGGTGCTACAGGCCAATTTATTTGAGCACATTCTTTTATTTGTTTTATTTGTTAAATTTTCTTGCTTCTAATTAGTACTGCTGTCATGTGTATTTATAAACACTTGTCACTGGGGGCAGTGTAAGACAATAACAGAGTACTTCTGGTTTCAGTTTCTATTTTTTCTGTTAGAGAGAGAGATCAAAGCATTCCAATAATTTACAGCACAAACGCTTCTGCCGACTGAGGTTAAAAGCAGTGCACTTATCTCAAACAAGATAACTCTATTGAACCTGCTAATGGGTTAAATGAAAGTCCGCTAAGGTACCTCCATATTGCTTTCACTTCGGATCCTATAACTTTCACCAGCATTCTAAAACCATATTTACTGTTATAGATGAAGCTGGCACCATCCATGTAAAGTATATGCTCTTTTATTGAATAAACATCAATACAGTCTGTCACATAAAGTGCGACATTTTGGGGGACATCCCCTTTCTCAAGCAGGTGACAGCCTTGGCACATCGCAAGTCTATTTAGGAAGGGGTGCCTCCTCTTCACTTTAAAACCATATTCACTATCCTCCACGTTATGAAATTAAACCGTTCATAACCATTCCTGGCCTCACAATTACACCGGTGAAATGATATCCATACAGGCGTCTACAACTGTTATAGGCTAAAAAAAAAACTGGGCTGCAAGGCTGCTCTCTCTGCCAATCAATACACCCAAACAGCAAGTTCAGATCAACATATATTCACACAACAGCTTTATTGCCAAGCCTTGTATTTTGACTAGAACTTCTTCAATTTTAATACCAATAAGCAATTTATACTTCATTTTGGCTGCAGTGGCAACTCCAAAAGCTGCTATTTTAAACTCAGTGTATATTTAAACAACGGCATCCAGCTAAGTGTCAGCAAGAGGTGAGTCTATCAGACATTCATCTCAGACTACAAGGCGCTGCGATGCTGAATTTCTTAGCCATTACTGGCTGGGTGTAGAACTGTAACAGAACTTCCCATGAGTACTTCTTTTGATTTCTCACTCCAGACATAGATGCTTTCTTGTAGCCTGGTTAAGTAATAAGAACTTTGTGTACTTCTCACGCTAAACATCATTGCTTTTTGTTATTTTACAAACTCTTATTTGACAACCAAATGTTTTTGTTGCAGACTTTGCTTCTCAAATATTTGCAGGACCAAAATACATGAAATGAGTCAAGGAGGTGTGCACAGGCGGCCTGGCTTCATACTGCTACTTCCTAGAATATTTTACAATTGTCAGAAAAGACAAAATTGTTTCCCTCTTTAGACCATTTGCATTGTAGGGCCTAAATCCCTTTATTGCTTATATCTACCTCAATGGGCACACTGTACATTACCCAGTACAGGTAAAAAGACTAGAGTTCTAGTAGAGAGAAAAAAACTGGCACAATTTGGCATTGGTTAGTGTTCTTTCTCATCTGCACTGACCCATTCCATTAAGATCTTATCTAGAAAAACAACATCACCAGGAGAGTTGTGAAATCACTGCTACAGGCACATATGAACTCTGACTACTTAAATGTAAGCCAAGAAAAAATAAATACATGCAAAACTTAGAGAACCTATACTAAAAACTCCAGGAAACACAAGTCGTATTTCAGCTAGCCCCTTAAATTCCAGTTCCACAATTTATTTGTTTACCTTCACATTCACACCTCTGAAAACCCTCATGGGTCGTCAACTACTAATAGCCCAGCATACCTACCTACAGAGTCCTCACATGATCTCCCCCCACCTGAGTGGAAATTTCAACTTCTCCCTGCACAAGCACTGGGATCCTGATATGTGTATGCTATCTCTATTTTCCAGGTCACACCTACCCTCTATGAAGAGAAACATAATGAAGGTTAACTGCAAACCGTACCCACCTCTTCCCATAAAATCCCCATTTTGCATCCCCCAAAGTTTTGTGAGGCATCCCACAACCAGTAGCACCAAAGTAATGCCACCTCTCATAAGAAAGAGAAGGAAGATGGGCTGGTTGCTAAATTAGCCACACACCCCTGACAAATGGTAGGGTAGATACCGTGACACCATGCCCCACCACCGAAAGTCAGTGTGGGAGGTCAGGCTGGTGTAATGGTTTCTGTCTGTGAACTTTTGAAGTCTCTGGGACCTTTTGGGGAAAAGTGAGACCACAGTTTACCGGATAGGGGAACTCTGGAAAGATCGATGGAGAGAGAACTCCTGGCCATTTGCATTAAAACAAACCTATCCAGATTAACAGTGCATACACACTTGATTATAGAAAACCTATACTGAGAGAAGATTTTCCTGCTAGAAGAGAGATTCTGTTTTGAGAAAAATTGCACAAAGGTCTCTAGACTTTCTACTTACTCTATTTGGTGTTTTTGTGGTCTATGATGATAAAATCTAGGTAAATGATGTCCAGAAAAACCTTCTCAAGAGTACTGAGGCTTGCTAGGAGGTTTTAAGAACTGTCAACTGTATTTTTTTTGTACTTTTTGCAACATACTGAGTTCATTTGAACTGTTAACAGCAAGAAATATTTTCAAAAGTATGTGTGTGATAAACAATTCCAAAAGTGATAAAGCCCAGAGCTCACTGGACACCATCAGTCATTATGTAACATTAAAGCCATCTTCATTATTCTTTGTTATACAGTAAAATGAAATAAGCACTTAATCAACTGAAGGAACATATCCACATCATCCCTGAATATTTCTTATCAGAGAAAAAGAACGTTCCGGACTGTTTTATGAACACAGTTTTAAACAATCAGAAAGTTTTGAATCTGGATGATACCATTTACTGGCTAACTTTAAAGAAAAGAGTAAGCTTTCAGCTATTAAGACTTCTTAAAGTACCCCTGAATTGAGAGGGGTAGTTTGCATGCTTGCTAAAATTTTGTTTGTGGTGCTGTGATGTACGGCACAGCACCATCCTCATGTCCCAGGGGTCCCCGCAGTACTCATACAGTCAAAATCTTCAACTGGTACTAAACGTCGAAAATGGTCAGGAGGAAGTGGCAGTTTCCTCCCCTGTTGGCCCTAGCAACGCCCCAGATCATGCCCCGCAACTGCCGCTTTATCCTGAAATTTATAAAAATAAGTTCCAGATCACAGCTCACCTACTCCGTGTTCCAACCGCTGCCTTTCCCATCCTGTCAGCTCCTCCATTCAGCTGCAGTGTCACTCGGAAGCACCGGCATCTTCACAGCAATGGTGCTGACCCGGAAGTACCCACACGAAAGTATTTCCGGGTCAGCGCCATTGCTGTAAAGATGCCAGTGCTTACGAGTGACACTGCTGCTGAACGGAGGAGTTGACAGGACGGGAAAGGAAGTGATTGGAACACAGAATAGGTGAGTTATGATCTGGGACTTTTTTATAAATTGGTTAATTGCGGCATCAGGAGTACTTTCAGATTCAGATTTCATTATGCTGACAAGAAATTAGAACACACAGCTAATATACATTGAACATCAGAAGGAGGCACAAAGATTGTTTTTGAACAATTGATCTGTAACAGCTGCTGGATTCCATACTTTGTAAAGATTTTCTTCATATTTTTTTTCTGTTTTTCGAAAGTGTCTCATAAGAGAATAATTTCTAAAACCGTGATACTGCAGTATTCTGTGGCATTATCACTGCAGTCTTCTGTGCTCGTATTTTGGTATTTATAAAAGCACCATAAGTAGAAGTTGAATGCAGTGAATTGCGGAGATGAAAGAAACTATTTAAAAGGAACCATGCATGCTTGTTTCAGGTGTGTGATTCAGCCACTACTGCAGGATTATTAGGAACACCTGTTCAATTTCTCATTAATGCAGTTATCTAATCAATCAATCACATGGCAGATGCTTCAATGCATTTAGGGGTGTGGTCCTGGTCAAGACAATCTCCTGAACTCCAAACTGAATGTCAGAATGCGAGAGAAAGGTGATTTAAGCAATTTTGAGCGTGGCATGGTTGTTGGTGCCAGACGGGCCGGTCTGAGTATTTCACAATCTGCTCAGTTACTGGGATTTTCACGCACAACCATTTCTAGGGTTTACAAAGAATGGTGTGAAACAGGAAAAACATCCAGTATGCAGCAGTCTTGTGGGCGAAAATGCCTTGTTGATGCTAGAGGTCAGAAGAGAATGGGCCGACTGATTCAAGCTGATAGAAGAGCAACGTTGACTGAAATAACCACTCGGTACAACCGAGGTATGCAGCAAAGCATTTGTGAAGCCACAACACGCACAACCTTATGGCAGACGAGCTACAACAGCAGAAGACCCCACCTGGTACCACTCATCTCCACTACAAGTAGGAGAAAGAGGCTACAATTTGCACGAGCTCACCAAAATTGGACAGTTGAAGACTGGAAAAATGTTGCCTTGTCTGATGAGTCTCAATAGAGTCAGAATTTGATGTAAACAGAATGAGAACATGGATCCATCATGCCTTGTTACCACTGTGCAGGCTGGTGGTGATGGTGTAATCAGGGGCGGACATACGGCTGTGCAGGCCGTGCCACCGCACGAGGGCCCCTGAAGTTCTGTTGCTTCAGGGGCCCATTAAGTATTGCTGGTTTTTTTTAATTATTTTTTTTCTTGGGGGCCCTGACTCCTATCCCCCCTTCACCTCGGGGCCCCCCCTCATGCGGCGGAAGAGCGGCAGATATGGGGAGGCTCCAGCGGTTCCAGCAGGCGCTAGAGGTTCAGCCGCCTGGTCTACACTGTCTCCTCTCCTCTGTATGTCGCTCGCACTAAACCAGGAAGTAGCGAGCAACATACAGAGGAGAGAAGACAGCATAGACCAGGTGGCTGAACCTCCAGCGCCTGCTGGAACTGCCGGAGACTTCCTATATTTACCGCTCTCCCGCTATTCCGCCGCGCGTACCGGAAGGGGGGCCCCCCGAGGTGAGGGAGGGAGGATTGGAGTTGGGCCCCCCACCCCCACCAGGCTAGCTACCTATTAGCCCACCAGCTACCCACCCACCAGGCTACCTACCTACCAGGCTATCTACCTACCCATCCCTCCCACCAGGCTACCTACCTACCCACCCAACAGGCTACCTACCTACCCACCCACCCACCCGGCTACCTACCTACCCACCAGGCTACCTACCTACCCACTCACCAGGCTACCTACCTACCCACCAAGCTACCTTCCTACCCACCAGGCTACCTACTTACCCACCCGGCTACCTACCTACCTACCCACCAGGCTACCTACCCACCCACCCACCAGGCCACCTACCTACCAACCAGGCTACCTACCTACCTACCCGGCTACCAACCTACCCACCCACTGGGCTACCTACCTACCCACCCACCAGGCTACCTACCTACCCACCCACCAGGTCACCTACCTACTAACCAGGCTGCCTACCTACCTACCCACCCGGCTACCTACCTACCCACCCACCAGGCTACCTACCTACCCACCCACCAGGTCACCTACCTACCAACCAGGCTACCTACCTACCTACCCACCCACCAGGCTACCTACCTACCCACCCACCAGGCTACCTACCTACCCACCCACCAGGCTACCTACCTACCTACCCACCCACCCACCAGGCTACCTACCTACCTACCCACCCGGCTACCTACCTACCTACCCACCCACCGGGCTACCTACCTACCCACCCACCCACCCGGAGGCTGGGACAGGAGGTCTGCTGCTGCAGGTGAGTAAATGTTTTTTTTTTTTAATTTATATTAGCAGGTGTATGTTCTGGTCAAATCTGCTACATAATTACATGTATTTTCTGGGCAAATCTGCCAACATGATTGCACGTATTTTCTGGTCAAATCTGCCAACATGATTGCACGTATTTTCTGGTCAAATCTGCCACATGATTGCACGTATTTTCTGGTCAAATCTGCCGACATGATTGAACGTGTTTTTTGGTCAAATCTGCCGACATGATTGAATGTATTTTCTGGTCAGATCTACCGACATGATTGCACGTATTTTCTGGTTACATCTGCCGACATGATTGCACGTATTTTCTGGTCAAATCTGACGACATGATTGCACGTATTTTCTGGGCAAATCTGCTGACATGATTGTATGTATTTTCTGGGCAAAGCTGCTGACAGGATTGCATGTATTTTCTGGGCAAATCTGCCGACATGATTGAACGCGTTTTCTGGTCAAATCTGCCACATGATTGAACGTGTTTTTTGGTCAAATCTGTCGACATGATTGAATATATTTTCTGGTCAAATCTGCCGACATGATTGAACATATTTTCTGGTCAAATCTGCTCACATTATGTGTATTTTCTTGAGAAAACCTGCACAATTATGTGAATTATCTGGGGAAAGGGTCACCAAAACTTGGGCCCACTGTCTTTGTGTTGCACTTTTAAAGAAAACCTGAGGTGAGAATAATATTGAGGTTGCCATATTTATCTCCTTTTAAGCAATACCAGTTGCCTGGCTGCCGTGATGGTCCTCTGCCTCTTATTCTTTCAACCATAGACCCTGAACAAGCATGCAGCAGGTCAGGGGTTTCTGACAATATTGTCAGAACTGAGAAGATTAGCTGCATGCTTGTTTCTGGTGTAATTCAGCTCATTACTGCAGCCAAATAGATCAGCAGGGCTGCCAGGCAACTAGTATCATTTAAAAGGAAATAAATATGGCAGTCTCCATATCACTTTCACCCCGGGTTCACTTTAAATTACTTAGCTCCGCCCTCATCCGGTCATTGCCATGCCCATTTTTTGCCGCGGCACGCTTCCCGCGCCGCAGGTTGTAGCCAAACCCATTGGGCCCTCAATTGGAATTTTGCACAGCTGTTTTTGCTGGCTGAGTCCGCCACTGGGTGTAATGGTGTGGGGAATGTTTTCTTGGCACAGTTTAGGCCCCTTAGTGCCAATTGGGCTTCATTTAAATGCCACAGGCTACCTGAGCATTGTTTCTGACCATGTCCATTCCTTCATGACCACCATGTACCCATCCTCTGATGGCTACTGCCAGCAGGATAATGCACCATGTCACAAAGCTCGAATCATTTCAAATTGGTTTCTTGAACTTGACAATGAGTTCACTGTACTAAAATGGTACCCCCAGAGACAAAAGATCTCAACCCAATAGAGCATCTTTGGGATGTGATGGAACGGGAGCTTTGTGCCCTGGATGTGCATCCCATAAATCTCCATCAACTGCAAGATGTTATCCTATTAATATGGGCCAACATTTCTAAAGAATGCTTTCAGCACCTTGTTGAATCAATGCCACGTAGAATTAAGGCAGTTCTGAAGGCGAAAGGGGGTCAAACACTGTATTAGTATGGTGTTCCTAATAATCCTTCAGGTGAGTGTATAAAAATAATAAGATAGCTGTAATTAGACCATTATGATAAGGCTTATGGTATATTTTATAAATAGTAGTAACAGAAAAACACAGCCATAAATACATATTGCTGCATTGCTGCATTCCTGCGTTGATACATTGGCCCCATAGATTATTTAATCTCTACAGCCCTAGCCTTCTGTGTGTACTTAGACTTCTACTCCCCTCTTTCCTTCTTATTTGCTATCCAGGTCCTTCCCTGTTTTGATGGTCAAGTCATCTCAATTTGATGGTCAAGTCATCTCAATTTGAGTTAATTTTTATCCAAATGACTTTACAGTCCAAATAAGGTAAAGGAGAACCAGCAGTGTTTATATTTGTACAGTATCGGTAAATCAGTCACTTCTTTAGGCACCATAATGCCTCATTTTAAGCCTTTTGTTTTTATGTCCCTATAGATTTGCAATGCGTTGTTTCCCCTCTTGCCCACAACACTAATGGCGGATGGAACTCCTGGCGCATGCGCATTACATGCGCTTCACGCCAGAGGAGGAATCTCCACTGTAATCAGGAAGTACATATATTTTTTACCCGCAAGTGCGACCTTATGGTCGGATGACGCGATCAATAGGTCACATCTCCGCTCGACGGGAAACCCGCAGCACGCCCCACCTCCTGGTCAGGAGACGGAAACACTTTCTCATTTAAACAGCGGCGCCGGGACACCTCGGTACTGAGGCGCCAGGTGATACCCGAGCCAAGTGCTGATAAAATGCTTTATTTTTTCAAGTTTTTTACATGTTTTTGCATGTATGTTGTTTCCCCTCTACCCACCACGCTAATAACTCCTAATAGCTACCCATTTGTAAAATACCCTTTACTATGCTCCCCCATTTTAACCTACTATAGCACACCTCCCTACTCCTTCCCTCAATATACTTTCCCCACCAACTCCAAACTAGCACATATATGTGTCCTAAACCCCCCCCAGATTAGCACATATACCAGCTCTAAACCACCTTGTTAATAACAATACATAACAAACTCAATATTTTGTTTTTCCTTGTACGTATGTTTTTGGTTCTAATATACACCATTCTGTGCCTCTGTTTTCAGTTGTGTACTCCAACAATCTATTGCCTGATGAAGCGGGGTTAGGCCTGCGAAACGCGTTGCGAATGATGATTTATCTCTAAATGCACAGTTTCTTGTGTCTGCTTGCAGGAGGTAAGTCCACCACTGCCTCCTAAGCACTTTTAAACTTTTTAAAAGCTGTTTTTATCCTTTTGGTGCCTCTGTTCTTCATTACGTTGTATTTGATATCCACCCCTAGTGGAGGGGGATGCCCCTTTTTTCCTCTCTACAGAGAGGGACTTCTTAAACCTGAGTGAGGACAGGATAATCTCTTCACCTGCTTATACAGTGGTTGCCTGGAGGTAACCCTGGTTTGTGAGTATTGTTCTGTACTCGTTTCATTAACTCATTTATCAATACTCACTACACTATATTGAGCTCTCGGTTCTCTCTTGCCTGGACACTCTTATTACCTGAAGCAAGTGAAAAAATTATGGTTGGTTTACACTAAGGGCTGGTTCACACTAGATCACTAGATAAGAAAACTGTCCAATTTAAATGTAACTGACCAATCGATTGCTATCACAAAGAGTGAGTTCCCTTACAACTCTTAAAGCAGAAGGACAGTGACGGACCAGGAGGATAAATTGGTGAAAAGTAACAATTATTTTTATTTGGCAAACAAAGAAATAATGTCCGCTGACGTGCAGACCTTACGACATAAGGAGGACACAAACCCCCAATTGAAACCCTCACTGTCAAGACCATCCTTACAATAGAAATCACTGAATTAATGAAGTAAAATAATCAACAGATACAGCGTTAAACACTTCTTTTTTCTTGCTTGAAGATCTCGCACCTGGAAAGAAAAAGGTTACTTAATGAAATAACGATAGAGACTACTACGCTTGGACCTTGCTTAAAATTCTTGCACCTGTGAGAAAAACATAGCACATCACACAGCAAATACACAATTCACAATCCTTCCCCAGACTTTTTTCTTTATCCCACTCTCTATAAGTCTATACGGATACAGTTTTCTCTTTCCTATCTAAATATGTATGCATACATATATGTGACCAAAAATACCCGAGAGAAACCAAATAGAAAATGGACTAATGCTCCTGGTGGGGTAGATAAGTGGTGACTGAATCTAAGTAGTCCTTACTGTATGGAAATGACCCTAACAGTCTTCAGTTCCTTACAAGAGTCTTATCTAACCATACAGTGGCTATCAGTTCATATTCACACTTAAGCCTGTATAAGACCATGGAGCAGGGGTACCCCTTTAAAAGAACTGATGTTGAGTTGCTGATTAAAGATTCCGAAATGGGTGATAGCTTGTAATAACTTTCCTTTACTTTATATGTAACACACTCCAAGACGCCGGGTTCATTAACTCTGAAGTGAATTTCTTCCCTTATTGTTTCTTGTAACGGTTAAACTCAACAAATATCTGACATTCTTTTTTTTTCCTCTGTTTTAGTTTTAGTTACCAAAGTTTTTCTTTTCCTGTATGTCACATATGTAAGTATCAATTCTCTCCTTGTATTACTTCTCATTGAAGGTCGGTTTAGGCTCTAAATGCAATTACTTCACTTGCAGAACACACAGAACACAGCAAAAGATTTCCTCACAGGTAGGTTCCTATTTTTCTCTCCATGAATTGATACATTTCTTTCCTAATGTGTTATTCTCTTTTCTCCTCACAGAAAATTAACACTCCAAAAATATTGGCAGGTAAGTGTCTTTTTCACTCATACCAGGTAGGCTTTTAAGCAGAGTCACACTGGCGATTATTCCTGAAGCATAGACACAGCCAATGTGCAGATCAATTGCATTCAAACACAGGCTTATTGGCTTTAAGCTGGCCATACACTGGCCCGATTTGCCGCCGTTTCGACAGCAGATTCGATCACTGGGATCGAATCTGCTGCCAATCGTTCACGCTACACGCCGAATTTCGATCCATTCCGTGCGATCCCGTCGATCGCGCCTTGCGGAAAATAACCCGCGGGTAAAGAGCGCATCGCTAGCGGCGTTCGAGTGCCCGACGACCGACGCAATAGAGCCACATACATTACCTGCTCCGCCGGCGCGACTCCCGTGTCTCCGCTCTTCTTCTCCGTCTCCGCTCTGGTCTGGTCTCCGGCATGCTTCCCTTCTTCCTGTCCCGGCAGGAAGTTTAAACAGTAGAGGGCGCTCTACTGTTTAAACTTCCCCCAGACAGGAAGAAGGGAAGCATGCCGGAGACCAGACCAGAGCGGAGACGGAGAAGAAGAGCGGAGACACGGGAGTCGCGCCGGCTGAGCAGGTAATGTATGCAGGCGGGGGGGGAGCGGCGGCAGCACCACCACAACAGATTGTGAACGGTTTCAGGCTGAAATCGGTTCACAATCTGTTTGCAGTAAAGGTAGCCATACGATCCCTCTCTGATCAGATTCGATCAGATAGGGATCTGTCTGTTGGTCGAATCTGATGGCAAATCAACCAGTGTATGGCTACCTTTACTGTGGAGAACAGTTTCAGCTGAACAAGGGAGTGCACACACAACTTCTCTCACTGATCAGCTCTGTTGTGCCAGGTAGAAAAAAAAAAACACACACGGTCTTTGGTTCACAAACAAAAAAAAACAATATACAGTACACTGGTGCTGCTATGACAACATTTCTTTTTTTTTTTTCCTCACACACACACTGTATATATCAGCTGATATTAGCACAATCACCTAAACTGTAGAGGATTTAGAAGAAGCAGTTTCAGCTAACTTGGTTTGATGGTCTGATTTTTTTTGTGTGTTCTTACTATTAGGGAATATTTCTGAGTAATGCTGAAATGTCTTTTTAAATAAACTCCTGTCACTTTCTTACTGCGTTTCCGTGTGGTGTGATTTCACTTATCTGGTCACTTTTTCCTGAAGCTGTCTCTCTGGCCTTGCTAAACTGTCTCTAAAGCTGGCCACTAACGGTCCAATTTCTAGCAAAAAATCGTTTGAGCGATCAGAAATTCTGATCGGACGAAAAATCGTTCACTACACCATCAACTAACCAATCATTGCTTCCTATCTATCACGACCACCAAGAAAATCCAAATTTTCGTTTGACGAAAATTCATTCGGGCGACATTTTTTTTCACTCGTTCATAATCGATTGTGTCCACCAATGGAGATTATTAACAACAATTCCGATCAGAATTTCTGATCGCTCGAACGATTTTTCGATAGAAATTGGACAGATAGCGGCCAGCTTAACTCTAATTTGTGTATGAGGTGTCTCCCTTTTTGCCTCCGGGCGCTGTCTCTCACAGTCAGGGGACTGTGTCATCTGTGTGTCATCTGTGAACTACACCGCTCTGCTGCTGGGTGCCATATCTCTCTCTGTGAGCTCAGTTTCTCCCCCTCTGGTGTCTGTCTCCTCTCCACACGCTGCCCGTGTCGTTCTGAGGTAAAATCAGAGAGGTCTTGCCTCTTCAGCTGGAGGGGCATTCCCAACCTCTGTAACTGGCACCCGCCCCCTGTCTGAGAGCAGAACAGCCATCTTGAGTACTGGCTGCGTGCTCTGTGTAAAAAACAGCCTGTGCTAGCACTACTTCTCATAGCTGATGCTGGCCAGGAATAGAAATAAATCTTTTTAAAATTAAAGAAGCTGTGCTATTTGTAGCAGGGGTAAATTTTCCCCATTTTTTTTTTAATTGTAGTCCCTTACAATTCTCTTAGAAATTATTTCGCATAACACAAACATTGCTCCAATACAGTAAACAAGACTCCTCCTATGCAATACAAATTCTTCTTGTAGACAGCTTTTAGGAGGAAGTCCAAAATTCTCTATGGACGATTTCCATAAGGAACCCTCAGGTTCTAACTCAGGAGAACCCTCCACCTCCTGGTCAGCATCACTCCCCCTGTCACTCTCTACTGAGCTTCCAGAACTCTCCTCCCTAAGACCCGAAACATCTTGCCACTCATTAACAGGATGGGCCAAATTTTGGTCTCTATCTCTCTGAGCCTGGGGTGCAAGACCACTGGGGAACTCCAGTGGGACCCACCAAGGGACCACTTCTTCCTGTTTCATTTCACAATTCTCAGATTTTTCAAAAAGCTGAGGTTCTGACGTCAATTTTAAAGGGGAACTGAAGAGAGAGGTATATGGAGGCTGTCATGTTTATTTCCTTTAAATCAATACCAGTTGCCTGGCAGCCCTGCTGGTCTATTTCTCTGCAGTAATATCTGATTAAAACCAGGAACAAGCATGCAGCTAGTCTTGTCAGATCAGACTTACAAGTCTGAACCACTGAAACACCTGATCTGCTGCATGCTTGTTCAGGGGCTATGGCTAATAGTATTAGAGCCAGAGGATCAGCAGGGCTGCCAGGCAACTGGTATTGTCTAAAAGGAAATAAACATGACAGCCTCCATATACCTCTCTCTTCAGTTCCCCTTTAACAGAGCCCCATTCACTCTTTTAATGGGGCCCGTGCCATCTAGCTTCTGAATATCATACACTGGAATGTCTGTTGAAGGCTGATTTACTATTTTCCACAAATCAGCGCCCCAACTTGACGCCAACTTTCCTTTCTCACGTGTTCCTTTGTTTTGGAGTAAGACAATGTGTCCGACCTGGAAATTCCACCTCCTTTCAAAATTTTCAGATTCCTTTTCATTACTACGCCGTACCAAGTCATACATCTCTTGTACTCTATTTTTGTGGTTCTCAACCCATTCTTGCGTAGTCCTTGAAGTTTGGTCCGCCTCTGACCTTCCACACAAAACATCCAGAGGTCCTCCATCTTCCCTTCCAAAGAACAAATGAAAAGGAGCATATCCAGTAGCATCATGCACAGTGTGATTATAGGCCCAGACTCTTTAATGTATACCGGCCAACGTTGCTTCTTTTCTTGTTCCAGGGACCGTATCTTCTGTATTAGGGTGCGGTTGAAACGTTCACAGTTCCATTCCCTTGAGGATGATAAAGTGTAGTATGCGATTTTTTTTATGTTATTGAGCTGACATAACTCCTGCATCAAACGACTTTCAAAACACGGACCCTGGTCCAGGTGGATCCGCTGAGGACAGCCATAAATTTGTATAAAGTCATTCCAGAGGTGCTTGGCAGCTGTTGCTGCTGTTTGATCTCTAGTTGGTACGGCTACCGCAAATTTTGTGAAATGGTCAATCATGACCAACACACTACTTTGTCTGTCTTGAGCAGTATCCAGAGACAAAAAATCAACTGCCACCACTTCCAAAGGTGCACTGGTCCTCCATTTTACCAAAGGGAGCTTTGGCTCAGTGCCTTTATTGGTGTTGCATGTCAGACATTCTGTGCATACTTTCTTAATTACCCTTTCCATCTGTAGACAGTAAAATCTCTTTCGGAAACACCATGCTATTTTCTCAGGCCCTGGGTGCCCTAATTTTTCATGCAGGGTGGTGATAACTTTGCTTGCTACATCCCGAGTCAACACTATCTGACTTTGCACACAAAGAACTAGAGTTGAGCTGAAATTTTCGAAATTTCGCATTACTATAATTACGCATGCAAAATTCGCGATTACGATGCGAAATTGCGGTAGCGTAATTGCCATTAAAATCGTAATTGAAAATACCGTAAGCGTAATTTTCAATGCGAAATTTCGCGTTTCGTTCATGCCGTAATTTCGCATTAAACGCTACCGTAATTTCGCGTTAAACCGTAACGCTCCGTATAATCTAAAAAAGCCGCCGACTTTAAGGGTTAATAGCAAAGCCCCCTTAAATGCTAAGAGCCTCAAATTTGGAGAATATATTAAGGAGATCAGGAGGAATAAGAGGAAATTTTTTTTTTTCAAAAAGACCTTATAGTTTTTGAGAAAATCGATGTTAAAGTTTCAAAGGAAAAATGTAAACATTTAAAAACCCGCCGACTTTAACGGTTAATAGCAAAGCCTGCTTAAAGTTTAGAAACACCAAATTCCCAGGGTATATTAAGGGGATCAGTGGGAATAAGAGGAAAAAATTTTTTTTCAAAAAGACCTTATAGTTTTTGAGAAAATCGATTTTTAAGTTTCAAGGGCGAAAATGTCTTTTAAATTCGGAAAATGTCCGTTTTTTTTGCACAGGTAACAATAGTGTATTATTTTCATAGATTCCCCCAAGTGGGAAGAGTTTTACTTACTTCGTTCTGAGTGTGGGAAATATAAAAAAAAAAACGACGTGGGGTCCCCCCTCCCAGACCTCTTTAACCCCTTGTCCCCCATGCAGGCTGGGATAGCCAGAATGCGGAGCACCGGCCGCGTGGGGCTCCGCACCCTGACTATACCAGCCCGCATGGTCCATGGATTGGGGGGGTCTCGGAAGGGGAGGGGCAGCCAAGCTTTCCCCTCCCCCTCCGAGCCCTTGTCCAATCCAAGGACAAGGGGCTCTTTTCCACCTCCGATGGGCGGTGGAGGTGGAGGCCGCGATTTCCTGGGGGGGAGGTTCATGGTGGAATCTGGGAGTCCCCTTTAAAAAGGGGTCCCCCAGATGCCCACCCCCCCTCCCAGGAGAAATGAGTATAGAGGTACTTGTACCCCTTACCCATTTCCTTTAAGAGTTAAAAGTAAATAAACACACAGACACTTAGAAAAAGTATTTTAATTGAACAAAAAACATAACCACGAAAAAAGTCCTTTAATATTCTTAATTAACCATTAATACTTACCTGTCCCTTTAAAAGCCAGTTCCCACGCAATATCCTCGGAAATATACTAAACAGTTACAATATAACAAAGTTATTACAATGTAACAACTTTGTTACATTGTAACTACGCCGCACCCGACGCCACTCGCCGCTCAGCCGCCGCACCCGCACGCACCCGACAGAGCTCTGAGCTATATAGCTCAGAGCTCCCTAAGCATCTTTGTATTTGGGCTCCAAGGAGCCCCATTGGTCCTTAGCAGACCAATGGGGTTCCTTTAAATCAGAAGGAACCCCATTGGTCTGCTAAGGACCAATGGGGCTCCTTGGAGCCCAAATACAAAGATGCTAAGAGAGCTCTGAGCTATATAGCTCAGAGCTCTGTCGGGTGCCTGCGGGACGCTAAGTCCCCGCCGCCTCCCGCTGTCCACCCCGCCTCTCCCACATGTCACCCACATGTCACTCACATGTGGGTGACATGTGGGTGACAGATGTGGGCGGGGTGGACAGCGGGAGCCGGCGGGGACTTAGCGTCCCGCACGCACCCGACAGAGCTCTGAGCTATATAGCTCAGAGCTCTCTTAGCATCTTTGTATTTGGGCTCCAAGGAGCCCCATTGGTCCTTAGCAGACCAATGGGGTTCCTTCTGATTTAAAGGAACCCCATTGGTCTGCTAAGGACCAATGGGGCTCCTTGGAGCCCAAATACAAAGATGCTTAGGGAGCTCTGAGCTATATAGCTCAGAGCTCTGTCGGGTGCGTGCGGGTGCGGCGGCTGAGCGGCGAGTGACGTCGGGTGCGCGTAGTTACAATGTAACAAAGTTGTTACATTGTAATAACTTTGTTATATTGTAACTGTTTAGTATATTTCCGAGGATATTGCGTGGGAACTGGCTTTTAAAGGGACAGGTAAGTATTAATGGTTAATTAAGAATACTAAAGGACTTTTTTCGTGGTTATGTTTTTTGTTCAATTAAAATACTTTTTCTAAGTGTCTGTGTGTTTATTTACTTTTAACTCTTAAAGGAAATGGGTAAGGGGTACAAGTACCTCTATACTCATTTCTCCTGGGAGGGGGGGTGGGCATCTGGGGGACCCCTTTTTAAAGGGGACTCCCAGATTCCACCATGAACCTCCCCCCCAGGAAATCGCGGCCTCCACCTCCACCGCCCATCGGAGGTGGAGAAGAGCCCCTTGTCCTTGGATTGGACAAGGGCTCGGAGGGGGAGGGGAAAGCTTGGCTGCCCCTCCCCTTCCGAGACCCCCCAATCCATGGACCATGCGGGCTGGTATAGTCAGGGTGCGGAGCCCCACGCGGCCGGTGCTCCGCATTCTGGCTATCCCAGCCTGCATGGGGGACAAGGGGTTAAAGAGGTCTGGGAGGGGGGACCCCACGTCGTTTTTTTTTTATATTTCCCACACTCAGAACGAAGTAAGTAAAACTCTTCCCACTTGGGGGAATCTATGAAAATAATACACTATTGTTACCTGTGCAAAAAAAACTGACATTTTCCGAATTTAAAAGACATTTTCGCCCTTGAAACTTAAACATCGATTTTCTCAAAAACTATAAGGTCTTTTTGAAAAAAAAATTTTCCTCTTATTCCTCCTGATCTCCTTAATATACCCTGAGAATTTGGTGTTCCTAAACTTTAAGCAGGCTTTGCTATTAACCGTTAAAGTCGGCGGGTTTTTAAATGTTTACATTTTTCCTTTGAAACTTTAACATCGATTTTCTCAAAAACTATAAGGTCTTTTTGAAAAAAAAAATTTTCCTCTTATTCCTCCTGATCTCCTTAATATATTCTCCAAATTTGAGGCTCTTAGCATTTAAGGGGGCTTTGCTATTAACCCTTAAAGTCGGCGGCTTTTTTATACTATACGGAGCGTTACGGTTTAACGCGAAATTACGGTAGCGTTTAATGCGAAATTACGGCATGAACCCACTGTAATGCGAAAATTACGCGAAAATTACGCTTACGCGAAATTTCGCGAAATCCTTCTTTATTACGATTATGTACTTACGGCCATAATCGTAATTACACTAATTACGCGAAATTTCGCGAAATCGTAATTAGGTCATTACGCTCATCTCTACAAAGAACAGACGGCAACAGACAAATGGACAGATCCTTTATTAACAGATTGCCGACTTGCAGGCTCTAGGCCCTTAAAGACCAAAGCCTTTTGTTAATACTACTTCAGTGATCACTATGATTGGCTTACAGTGATCAAAGGGATCATCAGACAGCTGAGTGTAGCAGCGATGGATGCGAGGTCAAGGCAGGAGCGCATAAAGCCGGAAAAAAATGAAATTTACGGCCTGGCAGAGATAACAGTCTCCAAACAGAGCTTAAAGAGGAACTCCAGTGAAAATAATGTAATAAAAAAGGCTTAATTTTTTACAATAATTATGTATAAATGATTTAGTCAGTGTTTGCCCATTGTAAAATCTTTTCTCTCCCTGATTTACATTCTGACATTTATCACATGGTGACATTTTTACTGCTGGCAGGTGATGTCAGTGAAAGGAGATTTTACTATTTGGCAATTGGAATCAGCTGTAAACAGCTTTATTTCCCACAATGCAACAAGGCTCCCACAGTGTGATGTCACCACCATGGTCCTGACATCACACTGTGGGAGGGGTTTACCCACAATGTCAGCCATACAGAGCCCCCTGATGATCCATTTGTGGAAAGGAAAAGATTTCTCATGGGAAAGGGGGTATCATCTACTGATTGGGATAAAGTTCAATTCTTGGTTACGGTTTCGCTTTAAATTTAAATTGCAAGTGTCCAGAACCGGTTAAACACAGTATCCATTAAGACAGAGGTCCCCAACCTTTTCCTGCCCGGGGACCACTTTCTGAGCAAATTTTTCTCCAGGGACTGGGGGGGTGTTTGCGCGACCTAGTGGACAGTGTCGTGCACAGCGGGTTATGGGGGGGAGGGGGTCTGGGGTGCGGCGGCATAGCTAGTATATATGTTAAAATGAACACTGCGCCACAATCTATATATTGCACATATATCTAATGTCCACAATCCATATATTGCACAAATATCTACTGTCCAACAAGTATTGGGATCGCTGCAGGAAGTCCAATTTGGATAAAACGGTTTGTTGAAACTGCTGCGCTCTCCAACCTATAATAACACATAAACTCCACATAGGGTAGTATTGTATAGTCAATGCAGATGCTCCACACCAATAGTGACTTGTGTTCCCCAGATGAAAAAAACTTAGTACTCCCACTCCCCCTTTTCCTAGATGCTCACCAGATATATACCACCCCAGCTTTCAGGTGGATCTTGGGTAATACTTATTAATCAGCTTTCTTGGCTCTGTAGGGGAAATGAAAGGAACTCCACATAGGGTAATACAGTTCAAAAAAGAAGCAGGATAACTTAAAACAGCACTCCCTTCAATTCCCACAGTGTCACCAGGTGAATGTGTCACTCCACACTGCAAGCCACACTTCTCACCAGATGCAGCCCACCTCTCAATTCAGGTGGAAAATGCGTTTGGTTTACTTCCAATCAAGCCACGAATGATGCCTCTTTAAGATATTTCTTTTAATCCAGAATAAAAATCTCCATAAAACGATAAAAAACTTGACTGAACCAGCCTGATCCACAACAGCATGGGTCTTGCCCATGCTGTTGTGGATCAGGCTGGTTCAGTCAAGTTTTTTATCGTTTTATGGAGATTTTTATTCTGGATTAAAAGAAATATCTTAAAGAGGCATCATTCGTGGCTTGATTGGAAGTAAACCAAACGCATTTTCCACCTGAATTGAGAGGTGGGCTGCATCTGGTGAGAAGTGTGGCTTGCAGTGTGGAGTGACACATTCACCTGGTGACACTGTGGGAATTGAAGGGAGTGCTGTTTTAAGTTATCCTGCTTCTTTTTTGAACTGTATTACCCTATGTGGAGTTCCTTTCATTTCCCCTACAGAGCCAAGAAAGCGGATTAATAATTATTACCCAAGATCCACCTGAAAGCTGGGGTGGTATATATCTGGTGAGCATCTAGGAAAAGGGGGAGTGGGAGTACTAAGTTTTTTTCATCTGGGGAGCACAAGTCACTATTGGTGTGGAGCATCTGCATTGACTATACAATACTACCCTATGTGGAGTTTATGTGTTATTATAGGTTGGAGAGCGCAGCAGTTTCAACAAACCGGCATAGCTAGTATAGTTGCCCCAGTATAGGGAGTATCGTTGCCACAGTATGGCTAGTATAGTTACCCCAGTATAGCTAGTATAGTGCCCCAGTATAGCTAGTATAGTGTCTCAGTATAGCTAGTATAGTGACCAGTATAGCTAGTATAGTCCCAGTATGGGTAGGTAGTGCCCCAGTATAGCTAATATAGTGTCCAGTATGGGTAGGTAGTGCCCCAGTATAGCTAGTATAGTGCCCAGTATGGGTAGGTAGTGCCCCAGTATAGCCAGTAAAGTGCCCAGTATAGCTAGTATAGTGCCCAGTATAGGTAGGTAGTGCCCAGTATATCTAGTATAGTGCCCAGTATAACTAGTATAGTGCCCAGTATAGGTAAGTAGTGCCCCAGTATAGTGCCCAGTATAGCTAGTATAGTGCCCCAGTATAGTGCCCAGTATAGCTAGTATAGTGCCCAGTATAGGTAGGTAGTGCCCAGTATAGCTAGTATAGTGCCCAGTATAGCTAGTATAGTGCCCAGTATAGGTAGGTAGTGCCCCAGTATAGTGCCCAGTATAGCTAGTATAGTGCCAAGTATAGCTAGTATAGTGCCCCAGTATAGTGCCCAGTATAGCTAGTATAGTGCCCAATATAGCGTCCTAGTATGGGTAGGTAGTGCCCCTCCGCCGCTCCTGTTACCTTATCATGAACGGGCGGCCGCTTGTTCTATTAGATTCCCCCGTAGCCGCTCTCCTCGCATCTCCTATTACAGCAGCGCGCTCGGCGGCTGCTGTGATGAGCAGGAAGCGGTATTGCGGCTTCCTGTAGCGGCGATACGCATTGCCTTACCATGGGAACCGCTGTACCGGATAGATAAGCAATGCTAATATGACATGTCCAATGTAACAGGTATGTCTGAATGGTTGCTCCATGGGTGTTCCATTCCATATGTAAGTGTACTACTCAGATACACTTCCGTACTAGCTGTGTCAGTTGCAGTGTGAACCAAGTCTTACTCATTCGAACATAAACACCCCAAGTTTATCCTTACATCCCTTAACCTCCTTGCCGGTCTAAAAAATCCGGCAAGGAGGCAGCGCCGCACTTTTTTTTTTTTTTTTTTTTTTAAATCATGTAGCGAGCCAAGGGCTCGCTACATGATAGCCGCTGAGCGGCGGCATCCCCCTACCTACTCCGATCGCCTTCGGCGATCAGAGTATGCAAGAAATCCCGTTGAGAACGGGATTTCTTGCAGGGCTTCCCCGGTCGCCATGGCGACCGGGCGGGATGACGTCACCGACGTCATGGACGTCGTGACGTCAGAGGGAACCCCGATCCGCCCCTTAGCGCTGCCTGGCACTGATTGGCCAGGCTGCGCAGGGGTCTGGGGCGGGGGGGGGGCGGCTCGGCGCGGCGGGTAGCGGCGAATCGGCGGCGAGCGGCGGCGATCGCAAGTTACAAGCAGCTAGCAAAGTGCTAGCTGCTTGTAACAAAAAAAAAATTATGCAAATCGGCCCAGCGGGGCCTGAGAAATCCTCCTGCGCAGGTTACCCTGAACTGTGTTCGGGATAACCGGCAAGGAGGTTAAACTGAAGATGCCTCTTTGTTTAGCAGTGAAAAGTATTCTGGGATTCTTTTAAAAAATCTAGTTGATTTAACATATTTAACATATCCAATGCTACTAGCTTCTTTGAAAATTACACTTTGATGGACAGACTTTTATAACTTAATGGTTTAGAATGATTCAATAATATCTTTATATTAAAAGATGTATATATGACATACCTTTCAAAGCCTATGTGCCGTAATGTTTTCTCCCACGTTGAACCTACAATTAAAGAAAGAGTTGAAATGGTTATTTTACTGCAGCAAACCTTCCTTTACTGCACAAAGCACAAGCCTGACGTTAATTAACATCATTTTAGAAGCAAACAAAAGGCAGGTATGCTCATGAAATGCCAAAATACATCATAATTGATTCCAAATCAAGTCAAATAAAGAGGAAGATAGCAGCACCTCTGACCTTACTTGTCCTGTTATTGTAAAACACATGCTGTATATATTTCTACACTCTGGGATGAGGACAAGAAAGGAGCGTGTGCTGCTGACCTCTGCCAGGCTGCTCAACCCAACACTAGCAGAGGAAATCTCACAACTGCTGTCAAAAAAATGATGTGTTTTGTATAAATAGTTTATTTCAGCTTTTGTGGGTTTTTTTTGTGTGCATTGACTGCATGTGTTTGTTCCCCATTTCATCCGCCAGTAAGCTACCTGTACAATGGTGTCATTTTTTTCCCACTAGTCTGAAATCTGTGACCACATAGTAAATTTTTTTTTTAAAGTTCTGGTCCTTAAGGGAGAGTCATATGGTCCTTGAGAGGTTAAAAGATTACTCAAAACAGCATCTAAGCATCGTGACTTGAGGATGACAATTGAGTTAACAAGTATTTCTTTCCATGGAGAATCCATGCACACACACCATCCATCCACACATCCATCCACACACACCCCAACCCACACTACACTCACACACACACACCACAAACACACACACACACACACACACGCCCCAACCCACACTACACTCACACACACACACACACACACCCCAACCCACACTACACACACACACCACAAACACACACAAACACACACACACACGCACACACCAACCAACCAACCCACACTACACTCACACACACACACACACACACACACACACACACACACACACACACACACACACACACACACACACACACACACACACACACACACACACACACACACACCACAAACACACACACACACACACACACCAACCCACACTACACTCACACACACCACAAACACACACACACACACACACACACAAACACACTCACACACACACACACACACCACAAACACACACACACACCACAAACACACACACACACACCACAAACACACACACACACACACACACACACACACACGCCCCAACCCACACTACACTCACACACACCCCAACCCACACTACACTCACACTCACACACACACACACACACACACCCCAACCCACACTACACACACACACACACCACAAACACACACAAACACACACACACACACGCACACACCAACCAACCAACCCACACTACACTCACACACACACACACACACACACACACACACCACAAACACACACACACACACACACACACACACCAACCCACACTACACTCACACACACCACAAACACACACACACACACACACACACACACACACACACACACACACACACACACACACACACACACAAACACACTCACACACACACACCACAAACACACACACACACCACAAACACACACACACACCACAAACACACACACACACACACACTACACTCACACACCTTTATAGGGTATGTTCAAGTTTTATTTTGTATCATTCCTATTTTTATGCAAGGTTAATAAAAAATCCCAGTCAACCCATCATTAGTCTTGTTAGCACTGACTTGGGGCTACTACTATTCATTGTAGTTATTATTGTGACATTCACCTTTGCAGCATTTTATACAATGTTTTAGTGTTTTTATCTTGTTTTATAAAAGCTTTCTTTGCTGTATAACTATTGTTGAGAAACACACAATTAAAGTGCAATTTATTTATTATATTATATGGTTTGCATATTTTTTGTAGGGGTTACATTACCCTTTGCCTTCAGTCTTTATTGTATATCATTACCCCTCAAGCAGCACACATTCAGTTTTGATCTTCTCACACAGTCAGCAGTGCACACCCTCCCTCCCTTCCTCTGGATCTGAAACCACGGAAAACAAAAAGACGTCAATCTAAATGTCAGATTGGCACGTTTTATAAATAAGCCTCTTTATCTGTTGACAAAGTGGTGGAGATCTTCTGTAATCTGCTGTGATGAAGCATTCCGATGTAGCTTTGAAATATCTGTGGATAACTGTGGATGTGGCCCAAGTGTTTTCAGCTGAAGGAAGACATTTCTCTGCAACTTGATACACCTAAATATGGTGCAGCCGACAAGCCAGAGTGTTACAGAATAGCCTTTCTGTAATTGTGGCTTCCTGTTTATTTGAGCCACTGTGGTTAGTTAGAGCATACAAGCATTAAAGCTCATAGCTGGATCCTGTAATAACTCCCAGACCATAAACACTAATGTAAACAAATCAGGATGAATGTCATGCAACAAAGACAATATTTGTAGCGTCAGACAAACTCAAATGTTGCAGAAGTGTACCAAACTGTAATGTTCTCTCCCTCTGGTGAACACAGCCGAAGCATTCATTAAATAAAGGAAAGCCAGATTGCAGCGTGTAGATCTTGGGACTTAGTAATTACAAATAATGTTAGCCACTCACTGATAGATTGACACCAATTGTGGCAAAACAATTGATCCCTCTCTGACCAGAACCCGATCAGAGAGCGATCGATTCCTACCACACACTGAATAATGATTTTATTTCAGCAGGAAATCTATTGACAATTAATGAAAGCAGTGTTGCACCAGTTGATGCAGGGCAACACTATAGGCTGTCAGGGAGGAGGTGGAAGGATGCTGAATAAAGATGGAAGGAGCTTGTCAGCTAAAGAATTGAGAGTGCTCCACTGTGTGCACACTGCATGTGTCATAAGGGAGGTAAAGTCAAGGGCATCCTAATACTGTTATCAGTGAAGTAGAAGGACAAGGCAACCCATACTGTTATGGGCAGGGAAGAGAGAGATCAAGGCCACCTAATACTGCTATCTGGAGAGATGGGGGTAGGGGCAAAGCTTCCAATAATACTGGGGGAATACGCCATGTGAATTTCAGGCGACATGGAAAATCGGGCGTAGGAACAGTGCCAATAGTAGAATATCGGTAAATTTACAGATACTCTACTATTTAAAGTGTTCATTTTAGTTGGTACAATATCGGTAATTGTTATTGGTACTTTACTCTAGCTATCCCTAACGCTACTCTCACACAGAACCCTCCACTACCTATGCCTACCCCTAAACCACCTGGTGGTGCCTACCCCTAAACCCCTAGTGGTGCCTAGTCCTAAGACCACCCCTGGTGGTGCCTAACTCTAAGCCCCCCCCCAGTGGTGCCTAAACCTGAGACCGCACCCCCTGGTGGTGCCTAACCCTAAATCCCTCCAGTGGTGCCTAATAGTAAAACAATCCCTGGTGATGATCAAATTGGGAAAAAAACAGAAAAATAAAAGAGATAATTACCAGGTGCCGTCTGGTGCCCAGATTTCAGAGAAAAAACCCCACGAAAAATGATACTTATCAGGCGTTGCCAGGCGCTCTAATTTCTCTTTTGACGCCAGCTTGCTGATATTTTCAATTAAAGTTCATGACGGTGCGTGATTTGTCCAGAAGCCACATGCACCCGATTTGCCTGATGGCGGAGAACACACTTATTACTGCTATATTGGGGAACGTTTTTGTGCTCTATGCATCATCTCTCATCCCACTCCATAGCAACAGAATGTGTCACTAGCCTTCAGACTATCAAAAAGCAAAGCACTACACCCTCCCTTTATTCAATCACTTCAAAACTATTTGAGCAGCAGCTCCTGATGAAGCATGATGGCTATGCTCGATAGTGGTGAAGCATATTCATATGCCATTCTTGCCTGCAGCAACATGCTGATCCACTGGACTAGGTAGACCCACTGACAAGTATTACCCCTGCCTCTTTTTACAACTTTATTAGCACTTTTTGTGGACTGTATCTTTATTATTGCCATTTTGAGTCACCATTCTGCTATCTGTATTACTGGAGATTCTCTGAAAGGATGGAGAAAGAAGACTTTTAATCAACCCAACAGTAACTCTCCAATGTAGGTAAAGCTAACAACAACTCTGCTGTTATCGTCAGCAATAAAACATATCTAACAAAATTATTTTTGTTCTATTTCTCATCCTTTAATGAAAATACAAGTTCACAGCAGACAAGATCTTCAAGCTTTGCGTGTTCTTTCTTCTTCCTATATGCCAGGATCATCTACAGATCTGCAACACTACTGTTATTTTAATCAACTTGAGTAATTATAAAAAAAATGCCTCGTCTGGCAGACCTTGTTATTTAAAATGTGTGTAAAGTATGCAACCGTGATTATTAACATTCCATGTGCCTTCAGTCCATCCCATGGAGAAAAGATTTATGAATCCATTAAGATCCTTTCCTCAGGGCTTGTGAAATAAAATCTACCAAAGTGTTGTTAAAGGGAAGGTTCAAGCAAAAAAAAAAAAATGAGATTCACTTACCTGGGGCTTCTACCAGCCCCATGTAGCCATCCTGTGCCCTTGTAGTCACTCACTGCTGCTCCAGTCCCCCGCTGGCAGCTTTCTGACCTCGGAGGTCAGGGCCACATTGCATACATTTTTACGCATTCCAGCTAGTGCAGGAACAAAAATGTACGTGTTTCACCACTAACGCGTAAAAATGTATGTGTTAATGTTCCTGCACTAGCGGGAATGTGTAAAAATGTACGCAATTTGGCCCTGACCTCCGAGGTCAGAAAGCTGCCAGCGGGGGACTGGAGCAGCAGTGAGTGACTACAAGGGCACAGGATGGCTACATGGGGCTGGTAGAAGCCCCAGGTAAGTGAATCTCATTTTTTTTTTTGCTTGGACCTTCCCTTTAACAGTGTTCAATCAGGGAGATTTAATCTACTTTTATCCCTTGAATCACTCCCATTAGATTACCATGTTTAAATGTTTACTTCACGCTGAAGACCTCACCCTTTTGGATATTTTGCTTGTACTACAGAGACAAAATCACATTTGCTTATCAGAGTATTTAAAGCCAGTGAGATGCAGTTGATGGATAGATAAGTTCTGATTCAATAAGATAATTGTACCGGGATGGGATAAAGTCTATTTACAAAGTTCAGTGAGCCTTTCATACAGCAGAATATAAATTAGTTACTTGCTTGTTCTGTGTCAGAATTGTAAAGTAGTCAACAACATCAACGAGTCCAGAACTACCCACAGTCATGGGTGATTGTCCCTTAAATCGGATCATCAGTAATTAGATTTAAAAAATCTGCATTTATAACAATACACTGCAGTGTCTACCGCTGACCAGTTTCACATGAAAATCCATCTTGTGAACCTAAAAGCTTCTCATACCTGGGTCAGTAGTGGCCTAATTCTGCAAAAGACTAATTGCTTCCTAAGTTCAGCGTAGAATGATCAACACATCACATAGCACTGCTTGACGTCGATCTGATTTCAGTAGAAATATGTTTGGAAACTGATTACACTGCTTCCCTGCAAGCTTTGTGCTGCTTATGAAGTACAACAATCTGGGGCTGTTGGCTATCAATACCCCAAAACTCCCAATTACACTTTCAGTTGATAAATTGTGCACAATCAATCAAATGTGTAGCAATCAGCAAGGTCATCTCTCTAGGCCAATAGGAATGCTAGGTGAGAAACTGAAATAATCCTTTCTGGAGCTTATTTGACTTTGACCCCTGAGGGACCCCATTACTGCATTGGTGCAGAACAGAGGAGATTCTGGGATCTCTGAGACTCAAGAGTTTTCACACTCTGACTGGTTAATAAAATTTGACTGGACACATTTCTAGTAGCCAATCAGAGGCTTGGTCTACCTCTGATATGTTATTTCTGAGAATAAAAAGCCAAAAGGGGAGGCTACAAGTGAGAAGCTGCTGCATTGCTTTGACAACATCAATGTTTCAAAGAATGTTTCATAATGAAAGTATGCCTCACCTCCGGGTCCGCAACACACAACGCACTGTTACTCTTGTACGACGGGGCCTACTGCACCATACCCTACTGTCCCCATAGGACTACTGCTGCTCTTGCAACAGGATTCAGCAGTTTTGTGCTCTTGCCTAGCTATGCAATGCAGGTGTCTTCCTTAAATGCATGGCATCTGTGTTGCTTTGTGTTTAACCACTTAAGGACCGTGGTGTTAAACCCCCTAAAGACCAGGCCATTTTTCATAAATTGGGCCACTGCAGCTTTAAGGCCTTACTGCAGGGCCGCACAACTCAGCACACAAGTGATTCCCCCCTTCCTTTTCTCCCCACCAACAGAGAGCTCTGGGGTCTGATCGCTCCGCTTCAGCCTATCTCCGCCAATCACCTCTGTGTCCCCCAGGGGGACAGCCGTGTAACACTCTCGCTGGGAGACTGAAGTAAGAGCGGAGCTCTGCCTTCTAAGCGAAGATGCGCGTGCATCGGCACACACACTCTCCTGTTAGCCCCATAGAAGGCCGTTCATGCCAATCGGCGTGGAGCGGTACTGGGGCTGCCGCCGCGTTCACACCAATTGGCGTGGAGCGGTCGGCAAGAAGTTAAGCTCTCTGCAATTCATGGGGACCCAGCACAATTTTGATGGGGTCCCCCGATGATCACACCCCTGCCCTTGCCCCCCCCCCTTGCTTCCTTTCACAGTCTTGGGGCCCATTTTACAAGGGGTCATAAAATAAGCGCGGCCATCATGATCTTCACACCCATAAAAAGTGTAGCCACAAAATCACCTGATCTGAAGTACAGTCCCCAGTAAAGGACGATGGGAAAGTTAGTAGTTGGGGGCCCCCACAGCTGCTCCCCTCTAGCTATGCCCCGACTGGCCCCATTAAAAAATAAATAAAAATAAAATATATATATATATATATATATATATATATATATATATACACATACTCACACACACATATGCATGTAGCAGTGTATTTTACATAGTTATTTGGGTTGAAAAAAGACATACGTCCATCGAGTTCAACCAGAAAACAAAGTACAACACCAGCCTGCTCCCTCACATATCCCTGTTGATCCAGAGGAAGGTGAAAAACCCTTACAAGGCATGGTCCAATTAGCCCCAAAAGGGAAAAATTCCTTCCCGACTCCAGATGGCAATCAGATAAAATCCCTTGATCAACACCACTGGGCATTACCTAGTAATTGTAGCCATGGATGTCTTTCAATGCAAGGAAAGCATCTAAGCCACATTTAAATGCAGATACAGAATTTGCCATAAATACATTCTGTGGCAATGCATTCCACATTCTAATCACTCTTCCAGTAAAAACTGTACTGTATTATATTGCCCTTTATATTGTTGGAATGAGATGCTGTAGCAGAACCATGCACTGTCTGATGTCCCTGCATATTGCACAGTGAAATCAGCTCAACGATGTATAAGTATGTGCTGGCCCAAAGGAAGAACTTACATTTTATTATGGTAGCTGCTTGCCACTGTATTTAAATTAACAGTAGTTAGCTACCTACAAATGGCTCTGTTCCTTTTGATGAAGCTAGACTCAGACTCTCTCTCATCGCCATGGTAGGTCTGAGTTGACATGTTACTATAAAGCAAAGCAGGCAGCTCTTCCAGAAATATAATACCCACTCCTTTAATCACTTATGAGTGCGATTAAATAAGACTACACAAGGTACACAGCAATTCTCTCTGTTTTTTTTTGTATTTTGGAGATTCTAAATTTATGTCAGGGAAACATCATTCATTCACTATGGAAAATGAATATTGAGGAAACCCTTCTGTAATCACTTAGCTAAATTTAGTCTATAAACGGTTCTGCCCCGCTTGTCTTTATATATACTGTAGATGTACAGTTTATGATAATCTTAATATAAGTATAAATGTTTAGCTCTATGGGAGCAAAGGTGGGCATATAAGTCACAGCTTGACGGAGAGCAGAACATGCCACTTAAACTATTGTAAATTTATTATTTTCACTGTGGATTGTACAAGGGAACAGTATTTTCAACTTTGATGTAATTGCATAGAAATTCCTGTTTTTCTTTCTTTGGAAAAAGCTTGTACATTCCAGGCATTCCCTCTTCCTAGAAGTATTGTTTTATTCGGGAAAAAAAATCAGTAAAGGGTTCTGTTACAGATGGAAGCAGCTGGTATATATGGTACATAATGCACAGCTAATCAAGGTGCCACAACTTCATATTATAACAATGAATGGTTCTTTGTCATCTTTTCAGAGGTTAGAACGCCTGAGTATCAGAATATCTCGAATCAGTTTTGTGGCGATATCTTCCAACTCTTCCTTATGTTGACCCTTTTTATGGCAACTTTTAATGGATACCCGAGGACATGATGGATTAGACATGTGTATGTACAGTGCCTAGCACACAAATAAATAGGCTGGGTTCCTTTTTTTTCTTTCTCTGCCTGAAGGAGGTAAACATCAAGAATGTAAGTGGCAGTTCCTGTCTGAGTCGGGACTGGGTCAGACATATTGTGTGACCCTCACTGATAAGAAATTACAACTATAAAACACGTTCCTAGCAGAAAATGGTTTCTGAGAGCAGGAAAGAGATAAAAAGTCCCAATCGTTTATAGATTTTAGCTCTGGAATAGTTCAATGAATGTGTCATTGAACAAAAACAATAAAACAGTAAAAACTTAAAAAGATTTAAATATAAAATACAACTGTGGAATATCTTAAAAAGTCACTTTTAGGAGAAGGGTTATTAATGCCAAAGACCGCAAAGCTCACAAACTAGGTCATTGCGTAATTGAGTGTTAGGGTTAGAAAAAGTGGGTGGCGCCAACACCAGCCAAATACATACCCGGGCAACGCCGGGCCATCAGCTAGTAGTAAATAACGCCGCCTGGAATTTGTGGAGCAGCAGGGTGAGCAGTCATTCAGCTCACCCTCCATCAGGCAGCGAATATCCACTTATGCTGCTCTGTAACACACCTGCCCCACAACGAGTGTGGCATACAAAAGGCCCTATCTGCCGTAAAATGTGTGGATAGTCTAACACCCCACATAGCAAGTGTGACAGTTATAACAGCCCTTGCCACCACAGAAGGTATGACCAGTATAGGACATCTCTCTCACCCACCCATAACAAGTGTGACCAATACAACCTCCCCTTCCTGACAAGTTACCCTCAGGAACCCCTCCCCATATGCTTAGTAACACAGCTGAACAGTGTATTTTACTTGCTCCAGCATTGGATCTGGTTTCTTCTTCTTGTAAATGTAACCATACTGTGCTGCAGAATACTTCCATATGTCACATGACTTGCAGTGGTAGTGACACAGGTATGCAGCAATACAACATGCAGCTGCAGTGTAGATAAGAGGCGAATGGACCATACTCAGTGCTGAAGCAGGTAAAATACAGTGTTCTGCCATGCTTATATACAAGGAGGGGTCAAACGGCAGTTACTGGGAAGTGCAGGAGAGGGACCTATGAGATGGGAGAAGAAGAGTGGACTTCCCCCGGCTCCCAAGTGCCCACTCCTTGGCCAAGGTAGCTTTTGCATTGCCTTGTGTGGCACAAGGAATACTAAACAACCATTAAGTGGTGTTAGCAAAATCCTAAAAAACGTGAGATAAAACAGGCATTAAATACACTTAAGAAGTTTAGTGAATCAGGCTCCTTATTTTTGCCATTGCAAATCCATTCTATTGTTATAACCAGCGGCGTAACTACAATTCATGGGGCTCCCCAGCGAAACTTTGCTGGTGCCACCCAGTGTTCACACCCCTTCCCTTGCTTCCCCTTGGTGCCCTTCACGCCCTTGAGGCCCATCTCTTAAGCGTCATAAAACAAGTGTGGCCATCATAATTTTCACACCCATATGAAGTGTAGCCACAAAAACAAAACTAGATCTGAAGTACAGTCCCCTGTATTGGAGGAAGGGGAGGTTATCAGTTGGAGGCCGACACAGCTCTGGCCCCCCTGTGATCGCAGGTCCTGCTCCTCTCTAATTTTGCCCCTGTTTATAACTATAACACTCACCCTTGCAAGTAGCAGAAGGGATTGTGTTGGCAGTGACAACTGCTAGCTTATATACATTGACTTAGTGTACTAGATTTAGATGATTTAGGTGATCAGAGCATCGGGAACCTTTGTGTATAACACTTTTAAGTGACCACTGCAAACCCTCACACATAGGCCCATATGCGATTCACTTTTTCACCTAAGTGATCATTTTTCATCTTCAAATTAAAATAACTTTCCAGCACTTTTCAACTAAAAAGAGTACCAAATAGTAAATTAAAAAGTACTATCAAAATTATTTTGAGCATTTTCTTGCTTTCTGATGGCTTAAATGCATTTTATTGACAAGTTTTAAAATATAACCCAGGAGAAAACTCAGTTGAAAATGTTAATTGCATATGACCCATAATGACATAAATTCAGGTTTGTGGAACAACTGTATGTTTTTAGAGTATATCTATGTTCTATATTTGGGCATGAACAGACTTATTGTTGCAACCTAATGGTTCTTCCAACTCACAATTCTATGATCTCCGCTTCTAGCACATCTCTCCGTGGGAAAGTGCACAGTGCCACATTCTCCAAAACTGCCTGGATGTGGGCGCTTCTGCCCACAGTCTAAGGTCTTATTACAGTAATGGGGGGTGGGGGGGCAGGGTGCAGAGCACTTAGGATCAGTCACTTTTGTGGCAGCAGTATTTTTTACCAGGGTTATAGCAGAAATATGAACAATTTTTTGGTTTTTCTTTTTTTCATAGGTTTCATGTGTTTTATCTATAACCACACTGCTAACTTGCTAGCAAAGGAGGCAAGTAGGCAAGATGAGTACAGGTACTGTTTAAGTTGCCTGCAGTCTTCAGGTCTAACCATTCAACCATTCTGCCCACGCTTGCATATAATGACTTGAAGATAATCAGACAGAATAAAGCCTTGTATACACAATTTCACTATTATCTGAAGTGTGCTCATTGGTGCTAGTACAGAAGTCAGTACAGGCATCCACCCATTTTATTATTTAGTATTTATATAGCGCCAACATCGTCCACAGTGCTGTGCAGAGTATATTGTCTTGTCACTTACTTGTCCCTCAGAGAGGCTCACAATCTAATCCCTACCATAATCCTATGTCCATGTATGTATAGTGTAGTGCATGTATTGTAGTCTAGGGCCAATTTAGGGGGAAGCCAATTAACTTATTTGTATGTTTTTGGGACGTGAAAGGAAACCTGAGTGCCTGCAGGAAACCCATGTAGACACTCGATGGGGAGAACATACAAACTCCTTGCAGATGTTGACCTGGCTGGGATTCAAACCGGGGAGTGCTAACCGCTAGGCTACTATGTTGCTCACCCACTGCAGATGAATACAACAGCAGTTAGGACAACTGCAGAGCCTGGGGGCATCTATACAGTCATCAGACTCAAACTATTATGAATATCTATTTTATGCAACAAAAGCATAATGGCCAATATGCAATTAACTGTTTCTCCTATGTTTTCTCCTAGGTGATATTTTTCAATTAGTCAATAAAATGCCTATTAAATACAAACACAGACCGAGAAAATTTTGTACCAGGAAATATATAACAAACACTAAGTCCAAGAGGGGCAGGCCCTATAGGTACTAGAAAGCACAGATAAGTCGCTTAATATCTAAAAGAGCTATTTGCTCAAGAGGAGGGAACAAACGTATCAGGTTACTCCTCCGTAGGTTAGAACACTTCTCATAAGTGCAGAGACCAGTCTGGGCGTTTCCCCCACCAGTCTTCAGTATAAAAACCTGTGCCTCACAAGGCAATTCAGCTCTGACTTGGGCGGTTGCTGGGGGAATTGCTACTGGTGGGGGGCTTGCACTTTGTAAATAACTACTGTATATATGTATAGCACTCTTTGAAAAAGCCGTAGGGTGAAACATGTTAGAGTTCCATATTGCAGCACTTTTGTAAATAGCACCTCATATCCACTCTGCAATCTCTCCAGTGTTTTCACTTTGCAGCATATACCATACTACTAAGGGGCTCCCTAAGCAGGTTATCAAGCCTGCATCTGAGCTTACCTTTTGTATATTCTGTATAGTGTAGTAGGTTTACATGCGACCTCTATGTGGAATAGCTACACCACAATCATTTTTGTGGGGGATTAGCAAAGACCTCCACATTATATATTGGTCTCTGCACTTATGAGAAGTGTTCTAACCTACTGAGGAGTAACCTGATACGTTTGTTCCCTGCTCTTGAGCAAATAGCTCTTTTAGATATTAAGAAAATGCCTATTAAGCCAGAAGAAAGCAAGAAAATGCTCAACATAATTTTGATAGTACTTTTTCACCTACTTTTTGGTACTTTTTTAGTTGAAAAGTGTTGGAAAGTTATTTTAAATTAAAGATGGAAAAGTTATCACCTGGGAGAAAACTCAGGTGAAAAATGGAAATGGCATATGGCTCAATGTTTTAATAAAGGTCGCCATTCACAAGTCAGTAGTGGCCCTATCCATTAGACAAATAATGCCACCATGACTGGACCGCCAGCTGGGGATTAGAGATGAATCAATTTACCACTTTAGTCCACTCAGAGTCAAACTGCTCATACTGCTGTGCGCACTGGCTTTATGCAATCAAGGCTGTGTAGCCATCTACTCCCATTGCCCCTCCCACCACTCAACCAATTTAAATGACCTCCATGGTTGATCAAAGTTTCTATCAATCAACCATCGAAAATAAAGGTGCCCATACACTCGTCAGATTAGCAGCAGATAGATCATCAGATGAATTTCTTATCTATCTGATGTGTTTTTAGAACATTTTTCACTAGGATAGAATTCCAATAGATTTCAGTTTGAAATCTATTGGAATTCGATCTGATGGCATTTTTTTGCCATCAGACTTCCATTAGGGCCAATGCAAAATAATAAGCAATCTCATCAGATCGACCTAGATTTTCCACCCTGCCAGTTCGATGGAAATCCATTGAAATCGATTGAAATCGGCCGTCGATCGGTCGATCGGCCAACCGATTTGCAATCGATCAATCGATTTTGATCGATCGGTCGGCCAGAAAATCGGCTGAGTGTATAGGCCCCTTAAGAGTTTATTGGTTCCTGGGGGTCAAAAGATCACTGGCAGATTTTCCGGAAAATACTGAACAGTGGCGCGCAAAAATAAGGCTCAAATCTCCAGACCTTTCAATCAGAAATGTTTAACCATTCCTCCATTAAGTGCTGTTGATTAGGGGCTTTTGTAATAAAACAGTGGTGATTTAATACTGATTTGATAGCTTTCCTAACTTCTTGCAGATCACACATCATCTGGATAGTGTTCATCTTATTTATAACTTGACATTACATGACAGAACTTGTGCCTAACAAAGCAATGGGATAAGAAACTAAACTAAAACAGGTAGAAAATGGGTCACGTTTTGTAATTATTTATACAAAATGAATCACCAGCAACTTAAATTGTCATTGCAGAAGACGGATGACTCTGTCACCTCAGCTGTTCATACTTTTTGCAGGAAAATTGCTTTTACACACTTAACAAAATTGGCACAAAGACTTAAAATAAATGAAAATCCTCCAGTTCCTGCCAGATGTCTAAATCAATACTAGCACAGGAAATTAGATGTTATTTTTTTCTTTGTGATTTCTTTCTTAATACAAACAATGCAGCACATCTGTGCATGTGTGACACCCAATATAACACTGTGTGTTTAACTGTAATCAGCGAGTATCCCATGAAAGACGATGAGAGCTCAGAAAATGGTGCATCCGGTGACTGACAAATCAACTATTTTATAGGACAAACCTCACAGAAACTACCAAAGGGAATGACTCTACACAGACACAAGAAACTCAGAAAACCAATATCTCCTTGTCAGGGATCATGTACTCCTAATCAAAATGCTTCAATTAAAATCCGTTATGGTTTTGAATGACAGAGTAAAAAAAAAAACACCAGAAAAAAAAAACACTTTGTACTCAGAATGATCATCTAAATCCTGGTTGAACTCGATGGACAACTAATTGTGTAACCTTGTTCAACACAACAGATCCTGAACTCCATATTAGTCTAGTTATTTCATTTCTCGTTAGATATGTCTACGGCCACTTTAACGTCTATGATATGCTTGGCTCTTCCTTACCCTTACTACATCCCTGACTATTTAGGCTTGTACTTTGTTCTCATATACAGTAATATACCTGTCTCCTTACAGTCAGATTTTAATGTGTTACATTCCAGAACAGATTCTTGCAATCTGACAAAGGAAGTGATTCCTTAAAGCTAATCCTAGAACAAAGTTTTTGGGAGTGCAAATAACAAGAGTATCAAATGCAGCAACACCTGAACTGACAGAGATGTGGAGGCTGCCATATTTACATTTCCTTAACAATACCAGTTTCTTGGCTGTCCTGCTTATCATCTGCCTCTAATACTTTTAACCTTGAGTAAGCATGTAGATCAGGTGCTTCTGACTGAAGTCTGACTGGATTAGACACATGCATGTTTCAGGTGTGTGGCCCGGACACTGGGTGTTGCACCAGTAGGACAGATGAGAATTTACAGAGCAGGGGCATCAAGGGAGGGCGGGTGGTTAACATTTTGCAGTTACAGGGAAAGCGGCCGGGGGTCCGGCAGTCGTTGCGATATTGAACACTGTTACCCAGAGATGAATTAAGATGTAATGGGTCCTTAGGCAAGGTAGTGGATTTGGGGCCTCCTTGTGGTCCTTTTGGTAAGCTGAAGTGAAGAGAGGTCAGAGAAGGTGGCTGGTGGACCCGTTGATACCCACTAGGCCCCAGGCACCTGCCTAGGTTGCCTGGTGAATGATCCTGCTCATCTGTTACCGCTGCACAACCGATAGAGCAACTTTTGACCAAAATTTTCCAGCATGTCCGATTGATGCATTCCATTGATTTCGGCCTGAAATCAATCAAACCATTGATCGGGCGGACATATTGCAGCACCGCAAAATCGGTAGTTGTATGGCTGCCTTTAGTCTTTAAATGATTGCACATGACAAAAGAGAGAGGGTGCAATTTAGGATGCTTCTGTTAAACATAATCCAGCAATCGCAAATTTTCACAAACAGAAATCCAACATTATCTAGCATGTGGTACATTTTTATACCCAAAATAACATTTTTTTTATTTATTCTGCTTTTTTTTATATACAAAAGTGCAAATATTAGCTGATGAAAGTGATGCTTGCCTGTAATCAGCACGGCGCACAGGTAACTGATACTGTAATCATTGGCTTAAACCGCTTTTGTAAAATAAGATTTCATCTGCATGCTAGAACGTTTCCTGGAGCTTTCTGTATGAACTCTATAATAGCACAGTTTGCCATTCTGTAGATCTTTATAAGTGTATCCAGACTGGAAGCACAGCTTCAAGGGAGGTTCTAAAATACCTTTGGTCCAGGCCTACCTGTTTTGTATTACTGATTGGATGTGACATTTTTATTGGCTGCTTGGCAGAATGACAAGTCTGCTGCCTTGCAGTGCAGCACCAAACATATAGACGCTCTGATACAGAGCATAGATTCAAAGCTCTATAGGAATGTAACCCAGCTGTCTAAACCTATTAATGTGCAGAAAGTAAGGAGGTGCAAACTTGTATAGAACTTTTGATACTTCTCGTCATCACTGTATTCTAACACAGTCAGTCCCGGATTTACATCACTGCAGCCTATAGGCACAGATGTCCTGGCACCCTAGACTTCGCCCTCCATGAACAAACCCCCGCTGAGCCGCACCGCAAGTGTGCTGGCTTGTCCAGCTGTCACTTCTCCCTTTCTTCCCTTTCCCGTCATAGGTAGCTACAGGTGTCCCTTAGCATAAGGTAGCTAGAGGTACCCTCAGTATTAAGTAGCTAGTGCTGCCCCCTACTGAAGGGAGATCTTGTCAGTGGAATGCAAAGAACTGGGTGAGTAACCTCTCATTTATGCTCTGCTTGGGACTCTACATCTCTGCATAGGGAAGGAGGAAGGGAGGCACAAGGGGAGGAGAGTGAGCTGCCTTTTCATCATAAGGCGCCGGTAGGCACATGCCTACAGTGCCTTATGGTAAATCCGGCCCTGAACACAGTGGAACACAACCTATTTATAATGGTTCCCTAATGTTCTCTTGGTGTTTGATCTGGAAATGTATGGTGAGGGACCCAGAAGAGTTTGATAAACCAAAATGGTACATATACTAATATACACTGTCTTCAAGTAACCCTGTGCTGGGTTAATGTAACCATATTGTACATAGGAATGTTCTGCTGTTTCTTACTCAAAGCTGGATCATCCACAAGGCAAAACTAGGTGGTTGCCTAGGGCCTGGAGAGAGCCTAGGGGCCTGGTGGACGCTAGCCCCCACAAAATCTTATTTAAAAAAACTCAGGTGACCATTAGCGGGGGAGGGAGGTGCAAAAACTGCTATGTTGCCTAGGGCCTCATTTTATATTAGTCCTTTTATATTCCTACTGTAAACATCTATTCTGTCTTTAAAGGTTAATTGGCCAAGCCTTGCAAGGGTTTTTTACCTTCCCCTGGATTAACTAGAATATATGAGGTGCAGGACAGAAATGCATCTAATTTTTACTTATTTATTTCTTCCTGGTTGAACTTTATTCCATGCAGCCCGCAGCCTGTAGCTGCGGTGCCACACATACAGGCCACCTTGTGTTGCTACTCTGCCTCCTTCTTGCATACCTGTAGGTTATCAGCCACCACTGCAGTAGCAGCCACCACTATGCCACAGCTATAGCAGCCACTGTAGTAGCAGCCACCACTATGCCACAGCTATAGCAGCCACTGTAGTAGCAGCCACCACTATGCCACAGCTATAGCAGCCACTGATTAGCAGCCACCACTATGCCACAGCTATAGCAGCCACTGTAGTAGCAGCCACCACTATGCCACAGCTATAGCAGCCACTGTAGTAGCAGCAACCACTATGCCACAGCTATAGCAGCCACTGATTAGCAGCCACCACTATGCCACAGCTATAGCAGCCACTGTAGTAGCAGCCACCACTATGCCACAGCTATTGCAGCCACTGCAGTAGCAGCCACCACTATGCCACGGCTATAGCAGCCACTGTAGTAGCAGCCACCACTATGCCACAGCTATAGCAGCCACTGTAGTAGCAGCCACCACTATGCCACAGCTATAGCAGCCACTGATTAGCAGCCACCACTATGCCACAGCTATTGCAGCCACTGTAGTAGCAGCCACCACTATGCCACAGCTATAGCAGCCACTGTAGTAGCAGCCACCACTATGCCACGGCTATAGCAGCCACTGTAGTAGCAGCCACCACTATGCCACAGCTATAGCAGCCACTGATTAGCAGCCACCACTATGCCACAGCTATAGCAGCCACTGTAGTAGCAGCCACCACTATGCCACAGCTATAGCAGCCACTGTAGTAGCAGCCACCACTATGCCACAGCTATAGCAGCCACTGTAGTAGCAGCCACCACTATGCCACAGCTATAGCAGCCACTGATTAGCAGCCACCACTATGCCACAGCTATAGCAGCCACTGTAGTAGCAGCCACCACTATGCCACAGCTATTGCAGCCACTGCAGTAGCAGCCACCACTATGCCACGGCTATAGCAGCCACTGTAGTAGCAGCCACCACTATGCCACAGCTATAGCAGCCACTGTAGTAGCAGCCACCACTATGCCACAGCTATAGCAGCCACTGATTAGCAGCCACCACTATGCCACAGCTATAGCAGCCACTGTAGTAGCAGCCACCACTATGCCACAGCTATAGCAGCCACTGATAAGCAGCCACCACTATGCCACAGCTATTGCAGCCACTGTAGTAGCAGCCACCACTATGCCACAGTTATAGCAGCCACTGATTAGCAGCCACCACTATGCCACAGCTATTGCAGCCACTGATTAGCAGCCACCACTATGCCACAGCTATAGCAGCCACTGATTAGCAGCCACCACTATGCCACAGCTATTGCAGCCACTGATTAGCAGCCACCACTATGCCACAGCTATAGCAGCCACTGTAGTAGCAGCCACCACTATGCCACAGCTATAGCAGCCACTGTAGTAGCAGCCACCACTATGCCACAGCTATAGCAGCCACTGTAGTAGCAGCCACCACTATGCCACAGCTATAGCAGCCACTGATTAGCAGCCACCACTATGCCACAGCTATAGCAGCCACTGTAGTAGCAGCCACCACTATGCCACAGCTATAGCAGCCACTGATTAGCAGCCACCACTATGCCACAGCTATTGCAGCCACTGCAGTAGCAGCCACCACTATGCCACAGCTATAGCAGCCACTGTAGTAGCAGCCACCACTATGCCACAGCTATAGCAGCCTCTGTAGTAGCAGCCACCATTATGCCACAGCTATAGCAGCCACTGATTAGCAGCCACCACTATGCCACAGCTATAGCAGCCACTGATTAGCAGCCACCACTATGCCACAGCTATAGCAGCCACTGATTAGCAGCTGCCACTGTGCTATCTACACCCGGTAAGTGGGTTATTTCACGTGGAAATGTTTTGACAAATTGTCCCAGACATAGTGTACCTAATGGCAATCAGGAAAAATTGTGTAACATTTTGTTACTTTGGCCCCCTAGCACTCTCAGGAACAGCGGTGTGGCCCTTGGCATAGACAGTTTGGATACCCCTGGCATAGCCCAGTGAGTCATTAGGGAAGGTTGTAAGGTTATAATATGGCATTCAGCAAGTTTAGCTGTCACTCAACAAGTAGATGGTTTGAACGGCAGTTTCTGTTACATGGCTGGATATCATAGATAAAAGTATGTCCAAAAGGAGCATTTTTGGTGTTGAAGAATATTTCTGTTTCAGGAGATCAATACAGTACGAGTGGTATCTGGAATTAGTGAGGTGAATGGAGTAGACAGATTTGGGAGAGCTTTGTAGGTTAGAGTAAGGAGTCTGAATTGGATCCTCTGAATAATTGGAAAGCAGTGTGCTTTGCAAAGATATATATTTCTGGCAACCATTTTACAAGTCAGTCAAGGCTGGAGATGGGATGCTTTACTTGTACTGGTTTTGACATTTCTTTAGTGTCAAGATAATATGTCACTGCTGGCTGCCATGGTGTTGATAATTGCTATTGCTGAGGGAATGGAATATCTGAGCCACCCATTTTTTGAGTAGGGTTTAGTTCACTCAACAACACAGTTGCTGCAACTGCACCTTTTAATGACCCATACTCACGGCCTACAATTGTCGCCGCAATGTGCGGCGAGCGCGTGTTGCGGCGACAGGTCGCCCGTGAGTATGTGGCGTTGCACGGGTGCGCACCCCGAACTGTCGCCCGTCGCTGATGTCGCCAGGCGATTGGCGCGGTCAATCGCTTGGCGACAGTCGCCGCTGCAACTCCGCCGCAACTGTCGCTAGTCCGCGTGAGTACGCGAACTAGCGACAGCAGCATAATTGCAAATAGACGACGCTTCCGGCGGGGGGAGGGACAACAGCGACAGCTTCCGCCGCATCAGTTGCCAGGTCCCTCCGCCGTGTGTATGCGGAGGGACCTGGCGAAGAGCTGCCAAAAAGTTGCCCGTCAGTATGGGCCATTACACTATTGTTTGTATGTCTGACAGGTGGCTGCCTTAAACTTAATTGTGCACAAATGCATACAGCACTGTTCAAATACCCCACCACTACCACCCCCATAGGCCTGCAGCTGTCCACAAAGACTAGGCTATTCTACAGGAACACAACACTGCCAACCATGCATGTTAATAATCCATTAAGGTGTCCATCTATGATACAATCTTGATTGTATCCAGGCCCGGCCCTAGACTTTTTGCTGCCTGAGGCAATTTTCAAAGAAATCGCCGCCGCCCCCCCCCCCCCCTGCGGCGTAGCAGGAAGTGACGTCAGTGGAGCGCACGCTGACCTGGAACGAGGAAGAGGTGAGTGATCCCCGCCCGTTGCCTCTTACACATAGCTGCAGCCAGCACGGAACTTTTTAAAGCTGGAGGGGAGCGGAGGACGGAGGACCCAGGCGAGGGAGGAGGGGGTCCGACCCCCCTCCCCGCCGCTAGGCCCAATACCCCCTTCCTGCCCGCTATCCCCTCCAGCTCGGGCGGCCCCCCACACACATGGACGGGCGGGTGCCGCCCCCCCAGAAGTGCCGCCTGAGGCAAAAGTTTCACCCCGCCTCATGGGCGGGCCGGCCCTGATTGTATCTCACCAAATATATGTAGTAGAAGGGTAAATTAAGTGACAATACTTTTCAATGGATATGTTAAGTATTTCATAGAAGGGATAATATTGTACACTCAAGATTGTATTTAAAAAGCAGATGCCATAAAAAGCAGATGCCAAAGAAACAGAGATTGTATAGTCTAGAATAATTACAATTTGTTGGAATATCACTTTATTTACATTTCAATAATTTAATCATGATTTTTTATTTTCATTAGTGCTTGAAATCTCGGTCACTTAATTAATTCAGTAGCATACACAAAGTACTTCAAACACAGTTTAACAGGACACACTGTACTGAGATAAACACAATGCAAAGCAAATCATGCCTAAAACAATATCAAACTCAAATGTACAATATTCCACAAAACTGAATTCAATTGGAAACACAGCACTGAGAAAACATTCAAAAGCCGCGCACCTCTATGTTTATGTGGCAGAAATAAAAAGACTGCTTGTCCTGTTTATATCATTTTTGCACTCGTAAGCATGTCAACACCTTTTTTTCTCTCTGATTTGGCCACTAATTTAATGAGCAGTTGTACAGAATGAACTAGATTCTATTAACAGGAAAATAAGAATGACATTTTAATTGGATCTGGAAAATATAGGGTTTTGGAAAGGACTTACCCAAATAAAAGTTCAGTTTCTAGTTAACAAGCTGCCTTGTGAATAATTAAGCTCTTAGTGATTCTATAAAGATAACAACTCTACTCAGATCCATTATATGGACAGCCAATATTTAGTGCCGGAAAGCAATTCTCTAGGCACAATAGAGAGCATAAAACTGCTATGGGATCTGCTGGAAGCCTTTCCCACTGCTTGCCCACAGTCGCTGTAAAACAGTTGGGAATTGTTAGTTATATTATCTCTAGGTTCACATAACCTTCAGACATATGTGTACACTTATTGAACAACACACAAAAAGTGGAAAATCTGATTTTCTGAAGCTACCCAGTTAGCTGCACTAATTAGTTCCATTTGTTCATCACTTGTGGGAAACAAAATGAAATGTCAGTAAAACCATTTCCAATCTTTATATCTCTGCAAATGCAGTGCAGTTTTATTTACTGAATAGTTGTAACATTATTATATACATCAAGACCGCATTTACAGGAGCTAAAATGCCATGTTCTGCATACAGATGGCACAAGTAGTTGATGATGGATATTTATCTGATCTCAATCATTTACCATACTGCCACTTTGCCCCACTTGATAGTAAAGAATATCTCACAGAAAATCCCGTCTAATATCCCTCTCCCTACTGCAGTCACAATCTTTGTATTGCTCTCCACAGTGTAGAGGATGTGGCCTGGACCTGTACAGTGTATCTGTTGTGCTACACAGGTCTAAGGGCTCATACATATGCCCAACTGATATCACCTGACAGGGACATCGCTGGGCCAAGCTGCACACACGCATGTCAGCTGTGTAGCTGAGGACCACTGTGTTGCTTTGTGGGGGGAAGACATGATGTCACACGGTGGGCAGTGGAGTGAGGCAAAAATGGGATCAGCGGGGGGATTGGCAGTGCTGGGGTTGATTAGATCCTTCCAATGGATTGCTTGCGGGTTGGGCGTCGTCAGGTGCCATACACATGCCTGATTGTCGGCTGAGGCAGTCGTTATCGGTCACCTCAGCTGACTTAAATCAGGCGTGTGTGTGAGGCTTTAGAAGCCTCAGTTGTCTCATCTTTATCTTTTATTTGTGGTCGAAATTTGTCCTTTCAAGATGTATTGTGAATCCCTTCAGAGGGGCTCTGTACTGAGTGAGCGCAATGTGCACAAAAAGCTGGAAGAGGGAACGCTGAGCCAATGCAGAGCCACACATAGCTCATGGCGGCCATGATTTAGCCCTGAGACTGCTGCTGACGTCTATCAGCATTTCTGTGTTTTTGCATCGATACGCCATGGACGTCTAAAGGAGCTTCTATACTATAATATCTCTAGGCGTTTTTTGTTTCCCCATACTCCCATGCCATGAAAGTCTAAAGATGTTTTGGGTCAGTGTCAACATTCTTCTTGGCTTGAGATATGTAAATAATTACAAGTTGATGCAGAATGATGCAAATGTTACTGCAAATACAAGTAGCTGGAAAATGGACCAATCAAATGCTTCCACTGCAAGATTTGATTGATCATTTACATTTTAGATTTTACTGAATAATTAGCATAATTCTATATCATAATAATTAGCATAATTCTCAAATTATTTGTCCCCTAATGACAAACCCTACTGACTAATGTGGACGTTGGTACATGTTAATTTGGGCAAGCCATATAATAAGAATAATAATTTAATAATTCAAACACAGCTGGCACTGGCTTTTTTAAGAATATACTAGCATTCCATATAGAATAATATAGTAGGCTAAAGAATCAATCTTTCTTTACCTTACACAATTGTGCTACTTTGGTAACCAGTTTAATCTAGTGACAGGTTTAGTTTAACTCTTTGACTGGCATAACATGTAGTACATTATGACTATGAATAGAATACAATATGCCATGACCAGCAAAGCTACCTTAAAGTGTACCCGAGCCGAGCTGTAATAAAAGTTTTATACATACATGGGGCTTCCTCCAGCCCCATCCACACGGATCTCTCCCATTCCACTTTCCTCAGTCTTCTCTGTCTTCTACACCGGGTTCTGTAAGTTTGGCAAGTTGCGGCCAGTCTGAGCATGCGCAGTGCGCTCTCTCCAGCTGAGAATAGTACTGCGCCTGTGTAGTACTATTCTACGCCAGAGAGAGACGGAGAGAGATGGCACTGCGCTCGCGCAGACTGGCCACGGCTGGCCAAACTTACGGGGCAGAGGACAGAGAAGACAAGATGAGGACGGCGGCGTGGGAGGGATCCGTGCAGATGGGGCTGGAGGAAGCCCAGTTATGTATAAAACTTTGAGTAACATTTCTTCTCTTGTTTCCTTTAATCCAGGGGCATACCTACAGGGAGCAGCCCCTGCAACTGCAGGTGGGCCCAGAGCTGTGTGCCCCAACTACTAACCTTCCCTTCCTTCAATACAGGAGTCCATATCAGGTGTTTTTGGAGCTACTTTTATTATGAGTGTAAAACATCTGGTGGCTACTCTTGTTTTATGATCCTTGCATGAAGGGCCTCTAGACTGTGAGGGTCACCAGGGGTAAGCAAAGGAAATGGTGTGAACAATGGGGAGACACAATCATGATTTGTAGTTACACCTCTGCCTCAATCATTTCTACTAACTGCTATAACTGACAGAACCACCTCTAGTCATTCACCACCATTTCCTGCCTCTCCCTCAGCTCCCTCACCATTTGGATGGTGCCACAGACAGACATAAAACTGAGAGGCATAAACCTAGATGGAGTAAGGAAGGGACATTAGACATCTATCAAAGTGTTGCAGGGAAAACAGGTCAAATGACTACACATGAAGCAAAAGCAAACACAGACATCTTTCACCTCTTCCCATTTGGAATATAAAATAGGTCATATTATTTCTGCCATTTTATTCTCTCTTTATTACATGACTTATTTCTGCCATTTATTCTCTCTTTATTACATGACTGTGTGTTCTGAGTTGCAGAGCTAAAGACTAAAGGGTTTTAAAAGTTGTCATTTCGCATACAGAAAAGGTCTGGTTTTCTTACCGTAAATAAGGGACATTAATGTCTGCATTTCATGAGTTATAGTAAAGCACAGCTAATGGAACCTGACTTCATCATGCAGAATATCAACTGCTAAACAACCCAGGAAAACTGTTCAGAAGTATGTTCCTTATTGTACACACAAGTTTTATATAGTAATGTTTACGTATATATATAATAGCGGAGGCGGAAAGAAGTGCTGGCAGCTCCTGCAGTGATGTCAAAATGTATGGATTGGAAGCACAAGTTCTTAGAAGCGTGGCTTTCCTGGTAAGTATTAACACTAAATTACAAGCTCAGTCTTTATCCTTCGCAAATGACAGGTGAACTTTAACTTCCGTATGCTGTATGCATTCATAGCAGCAGCTAGAACGGAAATAATGTTCAAGGAATCAATATTTGACTGAAAAATAAAATAAGAACAAGGCCTTGCAGACAGTTTTATCATATTCCAAAGCCACGAGATGAGGGCAGAGCCTCTGATATTTAGTATCAGTGAATCAAAAATGCAGCATGATGCAGCATTTGAAATTGCATCTGATCCTGTGTAGTGAAAACAGGGCCCGACACTGGTGGAAAAACTGGAGAGACCACATCTGAGCAGCCTAACTATTTTTCTTAATTGCTTCCATACTCCCTTCACCTCAAACCACATACCTCCGGGGGGCTTACATGCAGTTCAGGTCAGTTGGGAACCGTGATCAGCAGGTGTCTAATAAAAGGCTGTGCCAATTATCGGTTATCGGGCAAGTTGTGATTTGGGTGCACAATGTGCTAGTAACCGATCAGCTACTACTTAGTGATTAATGGTTGTTAGAGTTACAGAGAGTCTGCCTTCCTTCAGTCAGTCGCGTGAAGCTGATTTGTGAGGCACAGTGCATGATTTCACAGAACTCTGCAAACTGAATTATATTTTTACCACAAGAATAGAATTTCCTCTGAAATTACTTATTACTGAGTTACGCTACCAAAAAGTACAGAATCGTGTGCCTGAAGTGTCACAATATATTCTGCTTTTTAAACATGTGAAAATGATAAACCACAATTAAGCTCTGCTTTAATGTGGACCTGAACTCTTGCACAGGAGACAAGGAAACACAGAGAAATCCACCCTGTGTGTGTTTATAGAGAACAGCCTATCTAATTCTCCCTTCTCAGCAAGTAATGAGCTAGTGTAATTTGAGTTGTCAGCTGTCTGCCAACTCTGCTGAATTCTGAGATAATATGTAAACATGGGAGGTTAAACCTTTCTGTGCTTCCAGGATACCAGGAAGTAACCACTCCGCAGAATCTCAGTAGGAGTCCTATAAGCTGTAACAAGGGAATGTTTTTCTCTAAAGGCTGTTATGATGTTGCTTATCTTTTAGAGCAGAGAGGAAGTTCTGAATTCCGGTCTGCTTTCAGAAGGCAATACTGTATGTCCATCACATTGTTCTTCATAAATGAAGTGCAGCAATACACCCATACAGCCTGCTTTAAACTCTTTCAGCTGGTTTATGTCAGGAATTATACACAAGATTTTCAGCTGCACAAGTCCAATTGCTACAAAAAAAGTAATATTTTGTGTATTCTGTTACTTACTAAACTATCAAATGGTATATTTAGAATTATGCCTTGATTTGTGCTTTATGCGTTGTTGCAAAATTCCTTATAGATAGGGTTAAGTGCTTTTAATTTCCTTTTCTGTAAACCAGTGCAAAGAGCTGCACATGTTCCCTTTATACAGTCTAGACATTTGCTTTATATTTCAGTCTCATACCTGGACCGTTCTAGCCAGAAATACTGCTGAATTTTATAGGTATGAAGGATTCAGTTGGGTTTCTCCTAAGAAATCACAGTATTTTATGGAACGGCGTATTTAAAACAAACTTTCATGAAATCGATAAATGCTACACAGAAGTCTAATGTTTAAGGTTGATCTGATTTCAAATAAATGCAGCAGGAAGACCACCCTATGTATTTCACTAGAGCCAAGAAACTGTAGATTCCTGCCATCTGACTCACAGGAACTAAGCCGAGTATGGAGAGACTGTTAAACAACTGAAAGCAAATGCAGGTGTAATGAAAAACTGTATAATCTGAGGTTAACTGCATTGAAAGCAACACAAATAAAGTATCAGTAGTTCCATAGATTGAAGTAGTTGGAAGTGAAAGAGAGTGTGAAGAGAGATGAGCTTCTGAACTTCACTGTAGGTCAGTTAAACTATCCATCACACTAAGCCAGTGCTTTGACTACCTATGGATTAGCTCCCACAGCTGTGGGCGTGGCCAGTGGGGAGGTAGGCTCTGTCTTCCACTACTGCCTCCCCCAGTGCACCCTCTTGTGCTTCCCTGGTGTGAGAAAACGCGGAAAAGCCGCCGCGAGTACTCAGAGTAAGGCGGCTAATTCCGCTTCCAACATGGCAGCTTGCGCACATGGGCCTGCATCCACCAGCCTGACGGAGCGCGGCGAAACCGCCACATGCCCAGTGAACAAGGCGGCGGATTCCGCGTCCGACGCGGCGGTTTGCACGCATGGGCCTACCACTAGCAGTATGGCTGAACGCGGGGAAACCGCCGCATGCTCTGACAGCGGTGCGGCTGGCCCCGCGTTCAAACCAGCAGATACATTACAACACATGTCTGGTGTGGCTGGGACTGATAGTCCACACAGGTTCAGAAGGACGCGCGCGCGCTGAGAGGCAGAGCCTTTATGACAGTCAGAAGGGTGTCAGCTGATCCAGCCGGTCAGCTGACAATTCTACCAGGTTTCATTGGTCCAGCACTTAAGGGAGGCGCAGGAGAGCGCTGGTGTATATATACTGGGTGCTGGTCATTTCTCTGGTGTCTGGCGTTGCGATCACTACGTGGTAGCACTCAGACCTTTTCAGTATCTGTGATATTATCTGTTATTACTTCAGACTAGTTCCAGTTTGTTGATGATCAAGGAACTCACACCCAAGACTAGGGAACTGTATTACCATTCTGTTATACTTCAGACTAGTTCCAGGATGTTGATGATCAAGGAACTCACACCCAAGACTAGGGAACTGTATTATCATTCTGTTATATATCATTCAGACTAGTTCCAGGGTGTTGATGATCACGGAGCTCACACCTAAGACTAGGCATTGTTATTATCTGTTATGACTTTCTGCTTTCCTGACCACTCTCTTGATCTCTGATTTGGTACTTCGCTATTTCTGATACTCTGTTGCTGAACCCTGCTTGTCTTAAGATTCCGTATCTGTCTCCTGTCTCTGTATCTGAGCTGTCTGTTACCGACCTGGCCTGTCCGACCTCGAGAACTATCTTCTCTGGTTGGTGATAGTTCACAGACCTGTCAGTGACACTTCACCATTGGTGTCACTCACTCTCTGGTCCTTCCCACTCTCAGCCTGGCTCCGCCCCTTGTGGAGCATCAGACCATTGGAAAGAACCTGTTCTCTGAGCAGTATCTCGTACTGCCTAGCACCCTCTATACGGGTGCTCTTCTCAAAGTATTACTGTTGCACCAAACACTCATATTACTCGGGTGTCCAGAGGTTAGAAATATATCTGATTATCGGTGATACTGCAGATCATCAATAATCGGGTATATATCTGTATTTTCGGTGATACTGCAGATCACCGATAATCAGATCCTCTCTGTGTTACACCGATCGTTACACCTGATAGCCACATCTTATCCCCCCCACCCCCTCATTCCTTACAGAGAAGTACAAAGGCAGTGCTGGCTTCTTACCTTCACCAGTGCTGAGTCTCATCTGTTCTCCTCCACTGCAGCCATCTGATCTCACTCTGCCTCTCCAACTTCCATGCTGTTGTCACTCTATGTCACATGACATGAAGAAGACAAAGGTGGAGGCTGAGTGAAAGAAGGAGGCTGCAGTGAAGAAGAACACATTGGACAAAAGCAGACCCAATTCTGTACTGAAGTGCAGTTCTTAATGTGAAATAAACTATTGGAAAAAATACCGGAAGTAGCGCAACTGCTTGCTTTTTATGGGCAGCTATTAATATTCCTCTCAGCATGTGTGACCATCTCCCCTTTTGTTATGCTCCTGAATTTATTCAGAAAGATGAGGAGTTGATGAGACTAAATACAATTTTTTTTATCTGTTATGAACTAACAAAACATTGTATTGGTGGAATTTGTTTGGATACCCCAACAAAGTGATTCTTGTCTCAGCAACATACATAGACATTATACATGACACTTCATAATAGAGAATAATGGGGGGAAAATGATTATTATACTTACAGTTAAATTGAGGGTTGATGTTCCTTCTGGCCTCTAGGCTGTTTACTGTTATTTGAAAGATGATGTGAAGCAAAAGGAATGAGAGGCTAGTGAAGCATAACGATTTTAATAACCGTCCTGTATGTCCTGCAAATAGAGGGAAAGGAAACATGTTTAATGGAAGGAATATAATGGTGAAAATATATCTAAATAGTAAAAGTGACATCAATAGGTAATTGGTCAAACTACCCAAAATGTGATCCAGTAGACCATAAACGTTTTACAATAGGTACAGTATTTCTAGTGGACAGCCGGCGCAATTTATTTATTTAAGTATTTGTATAGCGCCGACATATTATGCAGCGCTGTACAGAGTATATATTGTCACTAACTGTCCCTAAGAGGAGCTCACAATTTAGGCTCTACCATAGTCATACTGTATGTCTATTTATGTATCGTGTAATACATGTATCATAGTCTAGGGCCAATTTAGGGTAAGCCAATTAAATTATCTGTATGGGTATTTTTGGGATGTGGCGACCAGAGTGCCCAGAGGAAACCCACACAGTCACGGGGAGAACATACAAACTCCTTGCAGATGTTTCCCTGGCTGAGATTCGAACCGGGGACCCAGCACCGCAAGGCGAGAGTGCTAACTACGCCACCATGCTGCATTAGGTACATGGAGTCGAAATTTCTGAAGTGCAATGAAAATAGTACATCTGTTGTGAGAGTATTTGTATACAATCCAAGTGTCACATGATCTGTAACATCATCTGCCATGTGATGACTATATAAACATATCTCCTCCAAAAGCCCCCCTGACTGCAACACCACTAAGCAAGCAACATGAAGTCCAAGAAGTACTCTAAACAGACCACAAACAAGGTTGAGGATAAGTATAGATTCGGTTTGCATTCTAAAAAACAATTTGAATATCCCATTAAATCCATCACATCAAAATACTATGGGCCCAATCCAATTCACTTTTTCTCCTAAATTTGCTCCTAGAAGATACATTTTCATCTTCAGTTTAAAATAACTTTTGGATTCTACAATTGAAAAAGTACCAAAAAGTAGGTGGAAAAGTACTGTCAAAATTATTTTCTTTGAGTTGGGGGTGTAAAAGGCATTTTATTTATTATGTGAAAATATTCCGTAGGAGAAAACTTAGGAGAAAAACTGAATTGGATCGGGCCCTATAGCATCAATACAAACATGAAAAAAGATGCCAACCAAAGCTCACTGAGCAGACAAGGGTATTGGCATTTATCAGACATGCAATTTGGCAATTCGCTCTGGAAAGTCTTCCAGTCTGGGGCATACTGTGCATGTGCGGCCCGGTCACGCACACACCTCTGTCATGCTCCTGTGGTTGCGAGTGTTCGGAGCCTGAAGAGTAGTAGTACTGCGCAGCCGCAGAATGCTCCCGGCTTCATTTCTTCTTGTTTTCTATGCTTCTTTTCTACTGTTCTTTTATTACCTTGATTGCATCCCACCACATGCTGTGCAACCCTGTCACATCTCACCACAGGAGCACCATCCTGCTTAATTTGAATTTCCCACCACGGATTTCTATTGGTCTATTCTGTGAGTCAATTGGATATCGGTAGGAAACTTTAAATTAACCACTTAATGACAACCAGACTTATAAAAACGTCCTGCTAGAGCCTCTTAACGGCTCCAGTACGTTTTTATAAGCCAAACAGTGCTGCTGCCGCTGTGCGCGTGCACATGCTCGCGGGAGCGCAGGTGTTTACGGCACGTGAGATTAGTGAGGAAAGAAACACCATAGAAAAAATACACCTTTATTTCCAAATAATATATTTTCACCATACTTTGTACTAGGGACATAATTAAAATGTTGTGATAACCAGGACAAATAGGCAGATAAAATGTGTGGGTTTTATGTACAGTAGCAGTGTTTATATTAAAACTATAGGGGTTGCAATTGGAGAAATAGTGTATTTTTTTTCCTTTTAAAATCCATTGAAAATGAGTAATTACTGAAAACAAATATCAACCAAAAAAAGCCTAATTGGTGGTGAAAAAATAAGATATAGATAATTTTTATTGTGATTAGTAGTGATTAAGCTATTGACAAATGAAAGGGATGAGCACTGAAAGGTGAAAATCGCTCTTGTTCATTAGGGTAAAAACCGCTTTGGGGTGATGTGGTTAAACAGTTGGAAAATCAGTTTTTGAATATACTGCTAAGCATTCCTATTGATTCATTCATGAATGGGTAGCACTGTGTAGGCTGATATTCAGAAAATAGAATAACAGAAAAAAATCAGGAGAATAAAAATGAGGGTGAGAAAATTACCAGTTCAAATAGCGGGAGCCAAATTTCCAGTTATATCAGCTAATAGCACCTATTAACATGGGTACCTATGTTGGTTCACAAAACTTCCCCAGGGTTCTGGGACCCAAATTACCTGCTGGGCCCCAGGACTGCTGTGCTGCCAAACAGACAGTAAGTATATCTTCTGACAGCAGTACTACTCATTTTTTTTTTAAATATGTATTATATTTGTGTTTTTACATTACTAAGAGTTATATCTGCTTGCAGTGCTATTTAGTTAGAAAACTTGAATTGTCACATACTGTATATCTGTAGTATTATGTGGCTTTCAGTAGGCACTAAGCTGCCCTGCTGAGCATACTTTAAAAGACCTCTCTAGAGTAAATAAACGTTCTTCTTCCTTCATGTAAAGTGCCATAAATCTCGTTCTAAACAGCAAACTGGTGAAAGGTTAAGATTCTGATATTACAGATCATATAACCAAAAACACACTTTCAGGTATTGCCTGTAATAAATCCCCACTCATTTATCATGAGTAGTCTGCTGATTCGTATTTATCTTGCACATTCAATTTTAGTCTTTTTTTACATTGCTGCAGAATGAAGCAGTGTGCAGCCATTGCAAGCAATAGATTTCTGTCAGTTTAGCGTACAACACCAATGGCGTGGTATGATTCATTAGTTCAGTACAACATCCTGTGTGGTATGATTCAGTCATTTCCTCTACATAACTTGAGAACTAATTAGTGTATGTACTCTCCATTCAAAACAGAAATGCATTAAGATGTAATGGGGCCATAGGCAAGGAAATGGATTTGGTGCCCCCTTGTGGTCCTTTTTTAAAGCTGAAGTGGAGAGAGGTCAGAGAAGGTGGCAAGTGGACCCACTGACACCCACTAAGCCCCAGGCAACTGCTTAGGTTGCCTGGTGGATGATCCTGCCTTGGTTCAGAAATGGGTTTTCTTTGTCCTGCATAGGCATTTAGTGAAAAAGCTTGTATAGCTAGATAAAAGCTCTCAGATTAAATGATGTCAAGTATTTCAGTAGACAATAGGCCATTCCTGTGCCCCAGACTTCAATTACTGTAGGCTGCCTATTTCCCTGCTCCTAGCAGGATTAACAGAGAGATAATGCAATCCAAGCAGCAGCAGCAGCAGACTCACCCATGCATGTACTGTGCTTCTGAGTCCCTCACGTCTGCTGCCTCTGGCCATGTGATTACATTTTAGAGCAGGATTGTTAACGGCACATCTCACATTTTAGATAAAAAAGATACATTTGAACACTTTGGGTACCAGGCCATTAGAAAACATATTTAGGCCTGTGCCTGGAGATAGACTTTAAAGTACACCTTGTTAAGACCGATGTTGTATTTCCCCATGTATCTGTTATTTCTGTTAGAATGTATCATTTAAATTTCCTTCTGGGATGAATACTCTTGTATCTGTGTAAAATAAATCTGGCCTATGGCCAATAAAAACCTTTAGAAACAAAAGTACACCTGTGTGGAAGCAACAACTCTAACTTCAATCTAAAACAATTTACAACCCAGGCATCCCCGACCAGCTTGAGCGTTCCTCAATCAACCTCACTGTCTCTCTGAGTAATCTGCCCCTAGCGTAGGCCAAGGGTATTGGCCTCTTCCCCTTTCCATAGTAACACAACATGCTGCTAGCCTGCAGACAAGCCACACCTCTATACAACCTCGGCCCTGAACTGCCACCTGGGGAATCAAATCCTAATCCCTTACAGAACAGTTCTCTTACATGTGTATGAGGTTTGAGTCCCACTCCATAGTTGAATACACGTGACATTTTCACTTTAAAGACAGTATTTGCTGAAGAGTGATCTGAAAGTAGCTGTTGACTATTTTCCTATGGTCCTATGAGCGGAAATGATAAGTGCCTCCAACATCGTTTCTATTACAGGAGAGATCATGGAGGAGAAATAAATCAATTTGATTATCAGTTTGCACGTCTTCAGTTGGCTGGCCATGATCACATGATCATGCAGCACTTTTGTTTCCTAAGCAGACTATAACTTTTTTATTTCAAATATAGTTTTGCTGTGAGACAGTTTCAACTGACTATTAGTACTTATAGCGTTTAAAATACCTCAATACATGTACGTGTGATGTGTGCGCCCGTGTGATTAAATTAGAATGTAAAACACAGCTATATTAGACAAACATTCTCTCTATGAACCTACTGTAATGTATTAAATCTTCAGAGAAATATTTTATACAGAAAAAATAATAATTTGGAAACACTGTGTACTTCTATATTGCATTGAGTATGATTCATTGCATCTCTTGCAGTCTCACAAAGCTAAATGCCTCCTCCCCACCTAAGAGAAACATTTCAATGTGTGTTCCAGTGAATCACTCCACTGTTGACTCTGAGCTGGCCTGACCTGCCTCAGTGAGTTTATTTTCTGTGGTTTTGAAAATAGAAGCTGTAAGACTGGCGGCAACAAACAACAATAAATACGTATGGATGCGAGAATATGCATATAGTATATATAAAAGGGTTACAAACAACAGGAACAGAAAATGAGAATACTGTCTGCCTGCCATTCTAGCGTCAGCTTCCAGTACTCATCTAGATATTTATGCAATCTGCTCATATATAATGTTTTTTTGTGGTCTCAGAACAAGACTAAGAATTATGGCTTTAGACGGTCCAAATTGTAAGTTTAGTTTTGGCACAAGGCCTCATGAAGTCTGCAGGTTACTTAGTATGGCCATACCTTAGATAACCTCATTTTTTAATGATAGAGTGCAAAACAAGGGACGGAAACAGCTGAAGAGGTTTGAATAATAGGGTAGATGCTCCATGCTAGAGTATAACTGCATCAAGCGAAACACAAATACTGCCATTGCTTTTACCTAACAGGGGAAACAGTCAGGTTGTAGGTAACCCTCAAATGTTGTGTGCTTGCTGGGCCAAAGTACAGCCTCCTTAAAACTCAAGGTAACAGTGAAGAGGAACTGTAGTGAAAATAACACACAGTAATGAATACAAGTGCTTATTTTTTTCTTTACAATATTCATTTATAAATTACTTATTGTTTGTTTGGCCTTTGTAAAATCTTTCTTCACCCGATTTACATTCTGAAATGTATCATAGGTGACAACATCTTTATTTCTGTTAGGTGCAGCTCTGCAGAATTTTTAGTAACAGAGGGTTAGATTTATCAAAGAATTACTGACTGTTTTTCCTTCTTGAACAGTTCTAACCAGCAGGGGGGGCTGTTCTGCATGATAATAAGAAACTTCTTAATGCCTAGTTAATAGAGGCAGTTTAGTGTGAATTTCTAGAACTGTACTACATAGTTACATAGTTATTTGGGTTGAAAAAAAGACATACGTCCATCAAGTTCAACCAGAAAATAAAGTACAACACCAGCCTGCTCCCTCACATATCCCTGTTGATCCAGAGGAGTTAAGAAAAGTGCAAATCCATTCCTAAACTGCCACAGATTAAGACATGCTTAATAACAGTTCTACAGATAGTGCAGCAGTGCAGGCTAGACATGATATGTGAAGTGCTCCTCCCCTCTGCTGCCAGGTGTCCTGTGAAGCTTTTATGTGCTTAACCCTTCCAGTGCTGGGCATTGATGCAATACAGCAGATGTATTGGTTACCTCGGCAACAGCAATATTCCTCACACACTGCACTAACTGAGAAACCTTCCTAACCCCTCCTATTCCTAACAGTTTAAAGTAAACTGCACTATTTAGTGATTTCATAAGATGTCTGAGACAGTTCTGCACGGATTTCTGAAAACCTACCAATATTTTGTCTCAGGCACTTTTGATAAATGTCCCCTGTGAGTTCCTAAGACAGTACAAAATAAATATGGTCTCCCAGGATGCTATGAGAGGGGGCTGGGAGAATTCCGTATAGCTAATCACCTTAAGCTCAACATCACTGGAAGGGCAGGGCTACCTTCGGTGTTCAGATATATATAGATATTGGAAGTGTTATCCAAAAAGTGGATATCCTGAATAACTCTTTTTAGTGCAAATATATACAAGTATAAGTCACACTCCACCACACGTCCAGTGACATATTATAATTCATGAGCAAAAGACACATTTTACATTTTCAGCTCACAATGGCCCTTCCTTCTAAATATTGCAGGAACTAAGTAGTAATAGTGCCAAATTAATGTGTATTGATACCTAAAATTTCGTAATGGATGTATATTATTTAGAGACTTTTAAGTTTAGACTTTTTCTTAATAGATTTTAAGTTGCCTGTCAGTTTTCTTGGTTGGTGTATTTGTGTACTGTATTTCCCATTCTAACATTTGTGAATGATAAAGGAGGTAGTGCATCATGCTGTATGAAGGCCTAATGAGGATGGCTGAAAGTCAGTGAATTAGTGTTTGAGCTACACAAGAACTTGCAATTCGGGTATGACTTTGATCAGGATTGCCAACATTTGTTCCTCAAAAGCAGACAATTTTCAAAAAAAATTCCAGGGTTGCTGGATTCTAACATTCTCCAATGTCCCCAGCTCAGGAAAGATCTCGTAGCTAGAAGACTGTCCACTGACGATGGTGCTCTCATTGACCTTTATTAAGCCTTTAACAACCTACAGACAGCACAGAATGGTTGGATGAGTGGTTAAGCTATGTGGTTCACTCTCTTGAGAGACGCTGTCTGCATAAAGTCTGTATTTCCACCACATGTGGTTTTTTTTTTCCTGGTGTTCCAGTGTTCAAAGATCCTTTTAGCAGCACAGTTGCCTGAAACCGAAGTAAAACCAGGAAAATTTCGTTTTGAGAGTGCTGTGCAGCAATGGGTTTCATCGCAAATTCAACTTTCATCACTACCTACAAATAGCTGCATAGCCAGAATTCAGCAGTTTTTCCCAGAAAAGTGTTAGATGTGCTCTTCCACCCAATTCCAAAGTAAGCAAAAGGAGGTGGCAAGAGGCGGGGTTACAAGCAAATAAGGGTAAAGGAGAAGAAGGAGGATTGCGGATGAGGATGCTGCAGCCTGCGGCACATCTGAAGATAAATCTCTTAATGCAGCATCACTATCAGAAAGAAAGGACAGCTAACATCCTTGGGTTCTGGGTGGTTTCCTACATCTTTCCAGACACATGCAAATAATTTGATGGTTTTGTGAGAAATGTATTTCCTGATATACTTTCAATGGCTCCCATCGTTTCCCGAGCTGCTGTTCACATTTTTGTGGCCAGAGGAAGACCCCCGTGAGACAGAAATGTAGTTCACAATTCAGAAAAAAAATATTGAATATGCCAAACATACACATATTTAAGACGATCAGCATTGCAAAACATAAGTAAACAGCAACAGACAAGTCAAAAGTACATATTTTAGCTAAATTCAACAAACCACACTCCTCTGCTGCTGGAATACAGCCTATGTTATTTGTCCATTATAAGTCAAGCCTAACGAAATTAGAATAAATGGCTGAAGAACAATGTAACAAAAGTATTGGATTAGACCAACAGACGTTTATTGGTTTATGAAATGTAGGAATTCTCGTGTCAGTACATTGCTATGATGTAGATACATAATACCTAGTCATAAAGATGCACATTGGTTACAGTGTATTTGATGGGGGAAAAGTGCCTTATTTTGGTACTTACCTCATTACAGTGAAGCCCCTGGATAATCCAAAGGCTTCCTCTCCACCTCGCTGTTCCAGCGCTGGTAGCACGGAGCCGTACAGCACAGCTTTTTTGTTCATGTACGGGAGCGTGGCCATGAAATATGCTTATGATGAGACACCCACAGAGTGGGTTTGCACGTGACCAAGGAGCAGCAAGTTGGATTACGTAATTTATCCTGATCCTCGTCCCTGTCTGGTTAAGGAATGTTGGTGGACAAGTCATCATTATTGTAACTTGGTGAGCAATACTCACTTGATGTAAGAGATACCAGAGGGTTGACATGCTGCTAGAGAACCTCCCACCATTTTATCCTAATGAGTTGCTGCAATTGTTTACCAAATGGAGAGGTGGGAACTATAATCTGGGAGTGCATGGGCTTTACATTATAGCTGACTTTACAAATAGTTACTGGACTGGTTAAAGGGACCCTGTAATCAGTAGTTGTGTTCCTATCTTGTAGTAAGCCTGTACATTATGCAAGACTTCCTCAGCACTATTAGCTGTTGTTACAAATGCCTGAGAATCCAGCTACAGGCTCAGCTAACAGCTCCCTCAACTCTCAATCACCTGACAGCTGCATGAATTCGGTAGTGGTGCAAAGGTCAGGTGAAGACATTACCAGGGAAGCAGGTCATGGCTGGCACAGGAAGCCTGTCAGAGGAAGGTATGGGGCAGGAAGAAGGTATGGGGCAGGAGGAGGGATTGGTGGGCTTCAAACAAGAAAGTCCAGCCATACTGTGGGACTTACCAAGGATCAGCCAGATTTTGTTAATGGCTACAGCCTATGATGCTGTGGGGGCAACACTATATAGTACATCACCTTGCCACCATTTTCCTGTCATACATTGCTCTACAGGATTGCTTTAACAGAGGGTGAAGTTCTCTCCCAGCATGCCCTTGAGTCAGATGTTTCTTGTATGCATAATCGGGGACCCCACCCCAGATGAATCAAAGGTAAGGCAATGGGATATATTTTATACTACAGGGAGTGCAGGGCATTCATTTTAGACACTGTATGTACTGATGGCAGTTTTGCTTTAATAATTCAAAACCTCTGTATTCTCTATTGTCCACTGATGAGCATCATATTGGCTGTATGGAGAGTATCAAAACATTGAAGCCATAGGTGGCTTGATTACATACCAATTTGATAATGGTTAAAAGAGCTTTGAACTGAACGTTTTGAACAGTATTGTCCTTGATTTTTAATGTTGACATTGCAGCGGTAAGTTAGCTTTTGGCATTGTTCTTCTTTTTACTGGAAAATGATATGTCTAGATAACTAGAGTGCTCTTTTATGCTATGTATGCACAAAAAGTTTTGCTTCGTTTGAATGTAACTTACTTATCCAATAAGTTATTTTCGAGATAACCGGTTGGGTGATGAGTAATATCCCATGGTAATGAGAAATATCTGTAGTAATCTGAACCCAGGAGCAAGACTCAATCTGTCTGCATTAGGATACAGCCCTTTCCACTCTGTTACAGAATAAGCCAATTGAACTTCCTAAAATTCAGTTTCACTGATAAAAAAAAAAATCTCTTCAGTTCCTTAAAAATGATCACAGTTTAGCCTCTAGTATTAGGAATTTCTGCCTGAAAAGGGACAATGTAACTGAACAACTGGAACCATTTACATGCGGCAGGAAATAGATTAAATGTGGGCTAATGCTACGCAAATATAAGAAAATGAGCTACTCCCTTATTAATAACATTTAGCAGAAGCTGCAAGCTTTTAGCACTGACCTCTGAATGTTGACATTGTTAATTTATTACACTGCATACCACAATTTTAATGAAATACGAAACCCACTTAAAAGAGTCAAGAGATAGACAAGCCAAAGCTGAATAAGTTTATTAGTACAAGAAATATTTACATACAATCTGGATTACTGCAGCATTCAGGCCTACCACTGTAATGTTATTTCCCTCCAGATAGACCTTTCAGTGATTCTACAGATTTACGCATCTTGTGCACGGAAACAGCAGAGAGGTCAGTGCATAGTGGATAGCACTCTGCCCTAGCACTGCTAAGTCCCCCGTTTGATTCCCAGTCAGGACACTATCTGCAAGGAGTTTGTATGTTCTCCATGCATCTCGTGTGGGTTTTCTCTTGGCACTCTGGTTTCCTTCCACATCCTTGAAACATACAGATAAGTTAATTGCTCCCCCCCCCCCCCCCCCACACACAATTTTTCCCTAGCCTAAAATGGACATATGACTAGGGTAGGGTTTTGTTTGTGAGTTCCTCTGAGGGACAGTTATTGACAAGGATATATATACTTTGTAAAGAACTGCTGCGGAAGAAGATGGCACTATGTAATCACTAAATAATAATAGGGACCTTAAGGCTTGTCACTGCTACATTAATGGTTTAAAATACATGAAAATAAATGGCAAATGACTTTGCCCACTGACAGCTCGTCGCATCTTTTATAATATCAAAAAGGAGGCTGACTCTAAAACACAGTTTTATTTAAATTCAAATTAAGGAGTATCACAACATTGGGGAGAGCAAAACTATTTTCTCCAAGATACTACAAATTATCATCATATTAGCAAAGCTATTAAATCACATCTGTAACAATCTTGGGCAATTTAAACTGAGCACATGATAGAAATCTAAATATCAAAGATGATGGTCATTAAAGAGTGTGGCTTGTTCAAGTGTTCAACTCTGGGCTGTCATTAGGTTCCTGTTCCTGCACTCTTGGCTGTCATTAAGTTCCTGTTCCTGAGCTGTCATTAAGTTCATGCACAAAGAAAAATGCCAAAGGAGGTATATGAGTGTACTGGACTGCTTGGGTCACAAGAACATCATACTTAGCTGTGACAAAGTTGTATGCCAACCAGTGATGCTCGGATACCCCTTTTTATTATTCAAGCTAGGTCGAATTTGAATAGTAAATTATTCGAGTTCGGTCGAATATTCGAGTCGCATATTCTTTACTATTCAATTCGACCTCGGAATTCGAGCTTACTATTCGAGTCGGTATTCGAGCTCATTATTCGAGCTGACTATTCGAATTGGCCCTAAATAGCTTCCAACACTTGTTTTGGGGGTGAATGATGCAAGAAACATCTTTTTTTCCAAGTAACAACAGCAAGTGATTATGTGGGGATGTTCCTTTAAAAAAAAAAAAAAAAAAAAGGTGGAAAGAGAAGTTGTGTCCAAAATTCTGTTCAGTACTGTATATACTTCTTCGTCTTCTTCTTTATCTTCTTCTTCTTTTTCTTCTATATCTTCTTCTTCTATTTCTTCTTTTTCTTCTTCTTCTTCTATATCTTCTTCTTCTATTTCTTCTATATCTTCTTCTTCTATTTCTTCTATATCTTCTTCTTCTATTTCTTCTATATCTTCTTCTTCTATATCTTCTTCTATATCTTCTTCTCCTTCTTCTTCTTCATCTTCTTCTCCTTCTTCTTCTTCATCTTCTTCTCCTTCTTCTTCTTCATCTTCTTCTCCTTCTTCATCTTCTTCTATTTCTTCATCTTCTTCTATTTCTTCTTCTTCATCTTCTTCTATTTCTTCTATATCTTCTTCTTCTATATCTTCTTCTTCTTCTTCTTCTATATCTTCTTCTTATTATTATTTTTCTATTTCTTCTTCTTCTTCTTCTTTTTCTATATCTTCTTCTTCTTCTTCTTCTTCTTTTTCTATATCTTCTCCTTCTTCTTCTTCTTCTTTTTCTATATCTTAATCTTCTTCTTCTATATCGTATTCTTCTTCTTCTTCTTCACTTCTTTCTCTTCTATATATTTTTTTAAAGAAATGCAGCTATTTTTGAGCGTAATAAATAGCTGGTGGCGTATGGTGGAAGCGCCATTGTATGTGCTCCCTGGCAGTGGAAACACACAGACAGCAGGAGGTAAATTCAGCAGCAGGAGGAGGAGGAGGAGGAGGATGATTGTGTGGTAGCAGGCAGTCAATGAGGCAGGCAGCGAGACATAATAGGCTGTGGTACCTAGCGGTGGTACCAGGCCGTAAATACACAGCATGAGGTTCCAGACAGCAGTCGTGAAGCCCACATCATGTCCAATACACAACTGGGACAACACAGTTTTCAACCCAGACACCTCTAAAAATAATATCACAAAGTATTAAAAAGTATATATATATTTTTTTTTTTAAAGAAATGCAGCTATTTTTGAGTGTAATAAATAGCTGGTGGCGCATGGTGGAAGCGCCATTGTATGTGCTCCCTGGCAGTGGAAACACACAGACAGCAGGAGGTAAATTCAGCAGCAGGAGGAGGAGGAGGATTGTGTGGCAGCAGGCAGTCAATGAGGCAGGCATTTTTTTTTTTTTACAGCAAATTACACAGATATAGCTATTGTTGGACATAATAGCTGGTGGCAGAGTGGCAGCAGAAGGTAAATCTGTGTACCCTGGCAGTGGGAAACACAGACAGACAGCAGCAGCAGGAGGAATGGAGGAGTAGTGTGAGTGTGGCAGCAGGCAGGCAGCGTGACATAATAGCCCTGGTACCTAGCGGTGATACCAGGGCTGTAAATAAACACAACAGGAGGTCCCAGACAGCGGTCGTGCAGCCCACATCGTGTCCAATACACAGTTTTCAACCCGGGCACCTCAGAAAAATTAAACCTTTTTTTTAATGTTTTTTTTTTTTTTACAGCAAATTACACAGATATAGCTATTGTTGGACGTAATAGCTGGTGGCAGAGTGGCAGCAGAAGGTAAATCTGTGTACCTTGGCAGTGGGAAACACAGACAGACAGGAGAAGGGCAGTACACAGCAGCCCACTGTAGGTGTAAAATGTGTGGCTACAGGCGACGTAATAGTCAAACTGAACCAGGCTGGCTTAGTGAGCAGGAGCCAGGAGGTGGTAATGGGTGGTAAGGCATATTAACGATGGTTCCGGCAGCCAGTTCATGTCCCCCTCTCGCCGACAACAGGGGCCAGGAACTCGCCTTCCACCCACGCCTGGTTCATCTTGAGAAACGTCAGTCTGTCCACAGACTTGTGAGATAGACGTGAGCGTTTCTCGGAGACCACGCCACCAGCTGCACTGAAGCAGCGCTCGGACAGCACGCTGGAAGGGGGACAGGACAGCACTTCCAGGGCGTACTGCGCCAGCCCGCTCCAGATCTCCAGGCGCTTGACCCAATACTCCATGGGATCAACAGGGGCATCGCTGTCAAGCCCGCTGTAGGACCCCATGTAGTCAGTCACCATGCGGGTCAGGCGCTGGCTGTGACCGGAGGAGGATGCTGCTGCATGCACCTCCTCTCTAGTCACTGCTGGAGCCTCTACAGTCCTGTAGAGCTCGTTGCTGAGAGACAGCAGGTCTGTGGTGCGCTTGCTGCTGGATGCAGGCACCTGCTGCTGCCTCTGTGCTGGCTGGACAGTGGGGGTGGAAGGCTGGGGGAAGGCTTCCTCCAAGCGCTCAACAAGGGCCTGCTGCAAGCTCCTTATTTGTTGCGCTGGGTCTCCTCCTGCAGGAGGCAGGAACTGGCTCAACTTCCCCTTGAGGCGCGGGTCCAACATCATGCTGATCCAGATGTCCTCCCTCTGCTTCATCTGAATCACCCTGGGGTCCCTGCGCAGGCACGTCAGCATGTGCGCTGCCATTGGGAAGAGGCGGGCCACGTGTGCTGGCACATCGACGGCAGTGCTGTCCTCATCCTCCTCCTCTGCCGCCTCATCCTCTCTCCACAACCGCACCAACTCAGCTGCACTGTGCTGATCCCCCTCATCAGCAGCAAGGTCAGGGACCTCCACCAAGTCCTCCTCCTCCTCCCCCTCAGAGGTGGACTGTGCAGCTGCATGCCGCTCCTGCTGGGCCAAGGCTGCCGCTCCCTGTTCCAGCAAAGCATCGAGGGCCCTGTTCAGCAGACAAACCAGGGGCACCCACTCGCACACCATAGCATGGTCCCTGCTCACCATGTTGGTGGCCTGCAGAAAGGGAGCCAGCACTAAGCACACCTGCTGCATGTGCCCCCAGTCGTCATCGGGGACGATGGACGGGATGTTGCTGGTCTTGTCCCTTTTCTGAGCAGCGGACACAGTGGCCAGGGCAAGGTACTGGTTGACAGCGTGCTTCTGTTCAACCAGACGCTCCAACATCGCCAGGGTGGAGTTCCAGCGAGTTGGAACGTCAAGGATCAGCCGATGGCGTGGCAGCTCCAGCTCCTTTTGCACGTCTTTCTGGCTCGCAGAGGCTGCAGGCGAGCGCCGGAAGTGACACACAACATTCCTTGCCGTTTCCAGCAGTTCGCCCATCCCCTGGTAGGTGCGCAAGAACTTCTGCACCACCAGGTTCAGCACGTGGGCAAGACAGGGGATGTGGGTCAGGTTTCCCCTGTCGATTGCGGCAACCAGATTGGCTCCATTGTCGGCCACCACCTCTCCGACTCTGAGGCCTCTGGGGGTCACCCAAATCCTCTCCTGCTCCTAGAGTTTGGCCAACACATGGGTTGCCGTCAGTTTGGTCTTCCCAAGGCTGACCAACTGCAGCAGCGCTTGGCAGTGGCATGGCTTCACGCTGCTGCTGAGGCGGGGGGTTTGGCCAGGTGTGCCGGAGGATGGCAGAGGATCGGAGGAACCTGCTGCAGTTCCCCTGACCCTGCGGGGTGGCACCACCCACTGTGTTGCTGCTGCTGCTGTGCCCGCTGCTGCTCTCCCATCCTCACTCCCTTCCACCAAGCTGACCCAGTGGACAGTGAAGGACAGGTAGCGGCCTGTCCCGAAGCGGCTGCTCAAGGAGTCCATGGTGACGTGGACCCTTTCACCAACCGCGTGCTCCAGCCCTCGCTCCACATTGGCCATCACAAAGCGGTGCAGTGCAGGCATGACCTGGCGGGCGAAGAAGTGTCTGCTGGGGAGCTGCCAGTCTGGGGCTGCACAAACAAGCAGCACACGCATGTCGCTCCCCTCCTGCACGAGCATGTACGGCAGGAGTTGGGAGCACATGGCCCGTGCCAGCAAGCCGTTCAGCTGCCGCGCGCGATGGCTGCTGGGAGGCAGAGCCCTAACCACCCCCTGGAAGGACTCGCTCAAAAGGCTCTGCCGTCGCCTTTTGCTAGCATGGGAATCAGCGGAGACAGCAGAGGAGGCCACTGAGGACTGGCTGCCAGAACAGGCCTCAGTGTCGGCGGCAGGAGTTGCAGAGGGGGGAGGAGCAGTGCGTTTCCGCACTCCTGCTGGTGGTGCTGGAGGAGCAGGAGGGCGGGTGGCTGCTGTTGTTGCTGCTGCTGCTGAAGGCTGTGCAGTGCTGGGTGTGGTGCCACTGCCAGCACCAGATGCCTTCAGCCTCTTGAACTCCTCATGCTGGTGGTAATGTTTAGCAGCAAGATGGTTTATAAGAGAGCTGGTGCTGAACTTTAAGGGGTCTGCACCTCTGCTCAACTTCCGCTGACAGTGGTTGCAAGTGGCGTACTTGCTGTGAACTGTGGGCATGGTGAAAAATTGCCAGATTGGTGACGTGAAAAACCCCCTACGGACTGGAGCCGCTGCTGCCTGTCTCCCTGTGGTGGTTGGGGGGGGGGGGGGGCTTGGGTGCGGCTGGTGGTGGTACTGGCAGATGCTGCTGCTGCGCCTGAGACACCAGCAGGCTGTGGGACCTGCCTAGTGCTGCCAATGCTTGCAATGATGCGCCTCCTTGCAAGGCCCACAAGCGCATCCTCCTCCTCCTCCTCCTCAGAGCTGCTGATGATGACATCCCCAGGTGCTGGTGGTGGCACCCAGTCTTTGTCCGTCACCCTGTCATCATCATCATCATCCTCCCCCTCCTGAAACATGTCCTGCTGGGATGATGACCCCCCAAACTCCTCTCCTGATGCATGGATGGGCTGCTTGACTGTCGCCACAGTCTTGCTGTCCAATCCCTCCTCCCCCAAAGTGCCCATCAGCATCTCCTCCTCAAAATCGCCAACAACAGCAGACGATTCCCTCATGATGCCTGGGGTCAAAAGACTGTTGAATGACAGGTCGCCAACTTGTGACGGTGAACTGGCCTCCTCCCCAGGCCCTGCTGGGTGGCTGCTGCGAACAGGGGTGGTGGTGGTGGTGAGGGTGGAGGCCTCGGATGCAGAGCTGATGGCGGGTTGCTCATCCTCCGTCATCAGTTGCATCACAGTGGCTGCATCCTTTTCCTCAATGGGACGTTTCCAACCCGGCTGGAGGAAAATAGGAGCAGGTACTACACGCTGCTGCTGCTGTGTCTCTGCAGCGTGAGTTGCAGATGCTCCTGCTGGGCGCCCAAGGCGTCCATGGCCAGTGGCTATAGGCGGAATGTTAGCCACTGACGCAGCTGCTGCTGCTGCGGAACTGTGCATTGTGGCGTGGCTTGCCACAATGCTGCTCCCTCTCCTCCTGATTCCCTTGCTGCCCTTCCCCTTGCCCAAACCACGCTGGCTGCCACTTCCAGACATCTTAGACGTTTTTGGCGTAAACAAAAAAGTTTTTCAAAAGGGCGGGTGAAAAAGTGGGGTACTTTAATGGAGTGGGTTGGTGGGTGAGGTGACACTAATCACTAAGTGATTAGATCGCTAAGTGATTTCTAGTACAGTACAAATACAAAATACAATAATCAGTAATCAGTACGTGTGAACAGTGAACAGTGAGTGTGTCCCCTAGTACACTAGTACAATTAGAAAATACAATAATCAGTAGTAATCAGATTCAGTAGAAGGAAATAGAGTGTGTGTACACTACAGACAGTGCACGCACACACACACGCAGGAGCTAGCCTATGAACAGTGAGTGTCCCTAGTACACTAGTACAACTAGAAAATACAATAATCAGTAGTAATCAGATGATTCAGTAGAAATAGAGTGTGTACTGTACACTACAGACAGTGCACGCACACACACACGCAGGAGCTATGAACAGTGACAGTGAGTGTCCCTAGTACAGTATAACTACAAAATACAATAATCACTCAGTAGTAAAGGACAAGACAGGGTAGAATACACAGCACAAACACAGGTATAGATGAGAAATAAACTAACAGAGAACAGGAGGACAGCTGCCCACACAGGCAAGGCCCTGAGGCCTAAAGCTCTAAGCTTGCCTGCAGCAGCAGCTGTCTCTATGTAACACACAAGCTACTAACTAAAATACAATCTCTATCTAGCTAACAACAATATAGGTGTGTATAGCAGGTGTATGTGAGCAAAAACGCTAGGTGATTGACCACAATAGAGCACTTGCTAAGCCAAAGCACAAAGGAGCAGATCTCTCTCTGTACAAGTCAAGCAAGGACGGAAAAACCTAACATGGCGGCCGCTATTTATAGGGTAGTGGCTGGCCAGGGTCCCCCTCTGTGATTGGCTGCCGTCAGAGGGCCTGGGAGCCCTCTGATTGGCTCTAAGGACATCAATCTGGGCTATGACGCTATTCGAGCTCGGTATTCGAGCTCGAATAGCGCTGTTTGCTCGAATAGCGCGAAAAGTGAATGGGCTATTCGAGTTCACTCGAATAGCCCATTCGAATAGCTGCAGCTATTCGAGCTCGAATACCGAGCTCGAATAGCTGAAAAAGAGCTCGAATATTCAAGCTACTCGAATATTCGAGCTCTGCTGAGCATCCCTGATGCCAACATTCACCATGGAGATTTTATGCTAAAGTCTTTAGTCTTAACCATGCTTCTGCCCAGACTTTAGCAGATTAGAAAACATGGGCTAAAGGAATTGCTGCGAAACTACAGATATCCAGGGAATATGTTAGATTCTTACTTCTTGAGCATTTGGGTATGCAGAAGCTGTGAGCTAAGGCCTTGTTCACATTATCAAACGGAGACGACTGTGCAATCAGAATGCAACGTGTACGATCGCACGCCATCTGCGTTTGCATGCATTGCTGGACTGATTCCCAATCACTGTAGTGAATGGGCAGCCATGTGTTTGGGCAAAAAATGCGTGCAGCATGCGTTCGTGGACCAAACTGGTCCGCAACGCATGCAGTGTGAACATCAGACAGTGCAGTCTATGCACTTCTGATGTCATTCGTGACTTCCTGCCGCACGTGTTGCCGAAATACGGACTGCAACGCGTGTAATGTGAACGAGGCCTAAAGTGAGTGTCAAAATATACAGATGCTTCCCCCCAAAAAAAGAACCCCCCCTAATACTGAGTGGAAGTTGATTTGTCAGTATTTTGAGTGTTCTAATCACGGTAACACCACTGGAATCCAAAGACCAAGAAACATTTTTTTGCAGAGGTGGCATTCATGCTCTTCCTCAGCTGGAGACCCGATTTAAAGTCAGCAAGAAAATTCAAGACCATGGTTTTTTTTTGGGATAATATTTGGTATTTTGATGACTGAATATTTGTAGTACTGATAAACTTTTTCATCAGTCATTTTGCATTAAACATAACATTTTTCGACTCACTCTAAATTTTCATGAAGATCTAATGAACAAGATACTGTAAGGATCCCTCCTGTAGCTTATTTTGTCCGTTGCAGTGGAGCTGCAAACGGACAGTTCTGGCTTATCTGCTTGCATTCGGTTGTGCATTTGCAATGCGTCTCATTGTCATTTGCAATCGCTCTGCAGTTCTGGGCAGCTCAGGATGCTGTCATCATTCCACCAATTGCTTGTTGCAGCTGAGCTGCGGCCAGATAGCCCTAGATTTCCTGCATGCATGTTGTTACATACGGTAATTCTGCATGTATTTCTTATGGGGGTCCTTTGCATTCAAAGCCAGCTAGCAAATGGTAATCAAGCCAGCTCAGGATTGAGTAATTACCATTCAGCTGTGTGGAGATTTGCATACCTGCGTCCATAGGCTGATGCCAGCATAAAAGTCTGCCTCCCATTTTATACTGCACCCGTCATAGTGGTCAGTACGCTGATCTACTGGGCACCTTGTTACTCTGTATACTTCTGTTATTGTAGTTCTATGCAACCTTATTACTTGGGCTTTAGCTAGTTCTTGATAAATATATATGCAGACTTGTTAATATATATTTATCCATTAGTTTAGCTGTTTGTTATTTTTCTTATCATTGTGTATTGCCTAGTTCTATGCTTGATGGACATTCACTGCATCCGCGGTGGATCAGTGAAGTCCATTATCCAGATAGGTTGGATTCTGCCATCACCACATTGGTGACTGGTAGTATTACTGCTACTCTAGTTTCTGGGAATGTAACTATAGGCTGCAGTTGCTATTAGTTACGTTCTATCCTGTAGTATTGCCTGGGTGGATGCTTGCTGGTGACTGTTGTTAGCCAGCTTGCTCTGTTTCTGTGGACGTGAATGTGAGCTGCGGTTGCTACTAGTTACACTCCAATCTATAGTCCTGTCTTGTACCTGTCTGAATACTTGCTATTGCTAAGGCAGCACATTGTGAACTAAGACAGCGCTACATCCCACTGCGCTGCCATTGTGTTTTATTTGTTGCGATATCGGAAGCCCAGAGCTGCAGTTGCTCTGGGCAGCCTGTGTAACCTCTTCCATTATCCAGCTCTTAGCCTTGTTGTGCTGGGTGGTCAGAAAGTATGACACCCCCCCCCCCCCCACAGCATTACAGATACACGTTTTTTGCAAAAATTACAACCTTCTTGGTTGTCTCATGCAAATTGACTTCAATTCATTTAGCAAAAACGTGTTTACTCATCCCCTTATACTTTTACGAATATTCCCGTATTTGCATAAATGTAGAACTTTTCTAATAATCATAGTGAAATAAAAGTGGGTGTATTGACTCATCACTCATCTTTACAAGGACCAAACAGTTAAAGCACCACTATCGCAAAAATTTGAAATACATGTACCAAAACACAAATAAGAAGTACATTTCTTCCAGAGTAAAATGAGCCATAAATTACTTTTCTCCTCTGTTGCTGTCACTTACAGTAGGTAATAGAAATCTGACAGAACTGACAGGTTTTGGACTAGCCCATCTCCTCATGAGGGATTCTCAGCAAAGCTTTAGTTCTTCATAAAGACATTCCGTAAAAAGGATGTATACAATGATGCTGGTCAGCCTCCCTGCTCACTGCACAGTTTTTTGGCAGTTGGACAGAGCAACTGCCATTCGCTGAATGCTTTTGAAACTAAACAAAACCCTGAGAATCCCCTATGAGGAGATGGACTAGTCCAAAACCTGTTGGTTCTGTCCGATTTCTACTACCTACTGTAAGTGATAGCAACATAGATCGTAAGCTCACAAGGGCAGAGCTCTCTCCCCCTTTTGTGTCTTGGAAATCATTATACATTTTATTCATCATGTTATTTTCATCACTGTCATTACCACTTCTGTATTTTGTATTCTGTATGCTGTATCATTTTTTGTATTTTGTCACTAATTATGTATCTTGTATATTAGTGTACACCATTGTCTGTATTATGTATTCCATGTTTGTTTCTTACTTCTTATTTGTATATGTTAATATGTATTTTAAATGTTAAAATGTTTTGCAATAGTGGCTCAATCCCTCTCACCCAGCCTTTTAGAATCTAAGCCCAGATCTTCTACCTGGCTTAGTTTGTCCGGATCATATGGATGTGGAGTAAGGACATGTCGCTACTGTGGTGTACATATGCGAACACGGGAGGCCACATCAACTTCGAATGGGCGCAGGTTCCCCATTAATTGTGGATCGTCGAATGTGATATCTCTTATCACGTCTACTGAGTGTTCCCTGCAGTATGTGGGGTGCATTACGAGACCTCTACGCAACAGAATTGGGGAACATTACTGCGGCCCAGGGTGGCTTAGTACGAATATTTCGAACGTGGCGAAGCATTTTCCCCAGGTTCACGGCGGCGACATGTCCTCCTTCTCCTTTCACGGTTTGGAAAGGGTTTTCCCAGCGCAGAGAGGTGGGGATTTGTCCAAACGACTTACTAGTCGTGAGGCCCTATTGATTTTTAGATTGGGCACGAGAATTCCTAAAGGTTTGAACTCCCGTTGGGATTTGGCATTGATAACCTAATGTGGAGTTGCTATCCTTGTTTTGCTGCTCTCATACTTTTTGTCAGTATTTGATTTTATCTATTTTACAATTTTTTCTACATATTTTAAATTTGGCAGATTATAGGGATACCATTTATTATGCAGTCCTAAAGAGAGGTGTTCTTTTGTAAGGAACAATTAACGATAATTTTTGAACTGTGAATATCCCTTCCTGGATGTGGAGGTTAAGGGGATTGTCTATGTCTTCAGGGACCACCCCGTCCACAGGAGGACGGTATATATGGTAACCCAGTGTCACTGGTTTTTAGCTATGAGTAAGGACCTATCGGTCCGAAACATGTCAGCTTTATGATGTGTGAGCATGCTTGGATACGTCCATAATAAAGGAACTTGATCTACAGGACATCGTGCGGGCATCCTTCTGTTCCAGTGGTCCTTTAATGCAGAGTCTTAGTCTAACTTGCTGTATCAATTAAATCATATATTGAATGAAAGAGGGAAGCTATGGAAGGTGTTATCTCTGTATAGGGCAAATCATCGTTAGTTTCCTTTTGGTCTTCTACAAGAATCCTAGCTGTTTTTTGGTTCTCCACCACTGTGCAAGTCCAACCATGTAGCCAGGACAGTCTATTCAACTGATGCACGCCAAAACTTACTGAAACAACTGTGAGAGTTATGTAACATTAATAAGCTATAGGTGTGCTAAAAGCCAGCAGTTTTGGATGTGTGGCTGGCTTTTCTACGACATAAAGGAATGATTTGCATATTTATGCAATGCTCTAATGAGATGTTTTATGGATTTAACTTTTAGCTCATGTGAAACTCAGTACTTACATACAGTATAAAGTATGTTCCATTTTAAGAAAAGAAAGAAAATTATGTTTTGTGCAGGAGAAACATATGGAAGAGTGAAATACAAAAACTTTTCAAGACTGTGAGCAACATGTTATGCCTTTTATTAACAAAATAAAAATACTGAATATATTTTTATCAGACACATGTAGCTAGAACAGACAGGATGGAGCTCAGGCTTGTCTCTGCCTACTCATCTGTGTTTCCTGGTACTGTAGATTATAGACAGGTCCAGATTCGTGGTAAGCCACAGACCACAGTAAGTTTGTGGAAAGGTATCGCAGAGCCGGAGACCACCTTTGCTTTATTTTGACCCTTTAAGCTCTATGTCAATATAAACCTAAGGAGATGTTCAGCATCTACATGAGCACAATGCACTTTAACATACACTGTAACTGATTTATCAAGTCAGGTGCAACACAAACTAGATTAAAAAGTGGGGCAGTTGCCCATAGCAATCAAGCAGGCATCAGTTGTTGAATAAGACAATGATTTTGATTGGATACCATGAGTGACTACTCTGATATTATATTTCTCCAGCTTTCTTTGCAATTATTTGGATAAATTATCCTCATTGGTGTAGATATACAGTGTTTTAGACCCTCTAGGCTGCATTGGTGAACCAGAAGGTGGTAAGGGGCCGAAAGAGACCAAAAAGACTCCTTACTAAAAGATATGCAAAACAAAAGTTTACTTCTTGAAATAAAAGGTATTTGAGTAACACTCATTTTTTTTTTACTTTAGGATCACTTTAACGCAACACTTTCTCTTAACCCTAACCGGCTCTAACATTTCTAGCATGTAGAACTCTTTATATTTGAGTCCTGCAAATGAAGTGCTACATTATATGGCCCAAATGTACATCCTTACTGTGCGAGAGTCAGAGATCTTTAGCCACTGGAAAGTCACCATAAAAGCTGCAAATAAAGCACCCTTCAGCACAGACATAAACTATAAAAATGTACAACTGGGTGTACTTTATTTCCGTAATTTTAACTCTCAAGTTCCCATGTTATCTTGTTTGAGTGAGACAAAACTTTTGTTGCTAAAACTAATTTTTGAAGAATGTAATCCATTTTATTTATTTATTTAAGTATTTATATAGTGCGAACATATTACACAGCACTGTACAGAGTATATTTTGTTTTACTAACTGTCCCTAAGAGGGGCTCACAATCTAGTCCCTACCATAGTCTAGGTATGTATCATGTAGTGCATGTAGTCTAGGGCCAATTTAGGGAGAAGCCAACTAACTTATCTGTATGTTTTTGAGATGTGGGAGGAAACCGTAGTGGCCAGAGGAAAGCCACACAGACACGGGGAGAACATACAAACTCTTTGCAGATGTTGACCTGGCTGGGATTCAAACCGAGGACCCAGTGATGCAAGGCGAGAGCGCTAAGGGCTCTTTCACACTACAGGCAGCGGTAAAAGGCTAAAACGCTGCGTTTTGGCTGCTGGCGTTTTTAAGGCGTTTAACGCCAATACATTAGTATCAATTGTAATGAGAAACGCCGCGGTCAGCCCTAAAAAAGCTCCTGGGAGCGTTGAAACGCAACGCTCCAAAACGCAGCGTTAGATGTGAAAGGTAAAATGAAAGTCTATGGACTTTCATTTTACCTAGGAAAACGCCAACTTCGGCCGTGGCGTTAAAACGCCGAAAAAGCCATGTGGTGTGAAAGGGTCCTAACCACTACGCCACCATGCTGCCCATAATCCATGATTTTAAAGGAGTTATCAGGCGCCTGCGCAGTCCGCTCCGGCCCACGTGCCGGTGATTGACAGCGCCAATTGCGCAGGCGCAGTACAGAGCGACCTGGAGGTCGCTCTGACGTCATCGCCGGGGACCGGGACGGACCTGCGGCGAATGGCTGAAGGGAGAGCTGCGGCGAGGGACGTGCTGGGAGCTTGGAGCTGGAGAAAGCCCCCGGTAAGTACCGCTTATTGGTCTCTTTCGGCCGCTTACACCCTTCTGGTTCACCATGAGTTTGCTGGACAATCTGTAACTCTTAAGGGGCCCATACACTTACACGATTTCCCACCGATATACAGCAGATTCGATCACTGTGATCGAATCTGTTGTGAAATCGTTGCGCAAACGCTGACCGAATGATCGATTTCCATCCGAAATCAATCGTTCCCATCGATCTGTCCACGCGGAAGATTTCACTCGATTGCCGACGGCTCAGGAGTTCATCGATTGCGGCGTTCGAATGTCCGACGACCGACGCTAGCGGCAATACATTACCCTTTCCGCCCGGCGCGTGTCCCCGCTGTCACTTCTCTGCGCTGGGCTCCGGCTGGCTTCACTTACTTCCTGTCGGGGGAAGTTTAAACAGTAGAGCGCCCTCTACTGTTTAAACCTCCCCGACAGGAAGTAAAGTGAAGCTGGAGTCCTGGAGCCCAGAGCGGAGAAGAGACAGCGGAGACCGGGGGACTCGCGCCGGCCGGATCAGGTAATGTATGAGGGGGGGGGGGGGGGGGGGCGGCAGCTCCACAGATTGTGAATCGGTTTCATAGTGAAATCGATTCAAAATCTGTTTGCAGTGTAGGCAGCCAATATATCCCTCTTTGATCAAATTCGATCACAGAGGGATCTATCTGCTGGTCGATCTGGTGGCAATCGACCAGTGTATGGCAGCCTTTAGTGAATATACCCCATTGTTTGATTATTAACTTACTGTTTGCATAAACTGTAAATTCACTTTTCACTACAGTGGTCCTTTTAGTTATAATTAAAAACATACAATTCTTCATGGGTACTTGTGTGGGTATCAGTGACAAACACATGACCCATACCACACTTACTACATTTTTAGTGTAGGCTAATGCAGGACAGCGCTCTATTTCATCAAAGTCTGTACTAAAACTCAGCACCTTTCCTCTACATTTAATTCCCACACCCTATCCCACCAACACCTCCTTAGCTGAAAATGTTGCCAAACACTTCAAAAGCAGGATTTATGCAGAAAGCAATGACATTTCCTCTATAACAGGGCTCAAGCCACCCACCTCACCGTTTCAATTTATAACCTTTTCCTGCTTCCATTCTGTTACATTAAAAATCCTAGTAAACTAAGTAAACCACGTTTTATGTCAATTTCATGTCGAGTATCTGCTTCTTTTTCCTGATACATTTTGTACTGCAAAGTCTGAGACTGAAGGCTTGTGACCTTGTTATACTTAGGGTGCTTCATGCTCACACAGTTTCCCATAACCACATTTCCACCACTACAGTATATCTACGTCCTCTGTGACTTCATCTAAACCACAAGGGTGTAGATATAAGTGAAAAATAGTGAAAAATACACACTGTAGCATTATTTCAGATTTAAATATCTTCACCGTAAATTGTGACAGGACCGTAATTTAAGTTTTGTGATAAACAATAGAAATACCCAAACAAAATTTGTTTTTTTTTTATCTACAATAGTGTTTTTTATTTTTAACTGGAATTGGTAAAACTGAGAAATAATGCCCAGCCCGCTTCATCAGGCAATAAGGTGGGGACAAACAGAAATTCAGCAATAGCAAGTAAAGCGCCTCTGTTAGCGCCTCTGTTAACAGAGGCGCTATACTTGCTATTGCTGAATTTCTGTTTGTCCCCACCTTATTTCCTGATGAAGCGGGCTGTGCCTGCGAAACGCGTTACACCTTTGGGGTACTTTTCAATAAATGTATTTACAATTGTACAGACAGTCTTTCGTGCCAGCTTTCCAGAGGTAAGTCCACTGCTTCCTCCAAGCGAATTTTAAAAGTTTTATCCATTTTTATCCTGCTTCTCTTACTGCTGTTGCACTTGTTTGTCATTGGTTGTTTAGGACCCTTTCACACCAGGCATGTTTATGCCCGTTTTAATGCAAGGTGGATTGTGCACGATTTCCAAGGTAAAATAAAAGGCCATAGGTTTTCATTTCATCTTTCACATCTAGAAATGCATCAGTGTGCCATCGAGTTATTTAGTACTAGTGCAGCTGATTCGCAGTGAAACACAACTTCCCGCCATCATGCCGTGCATCGTAATACATGCAAGAATTCGGATTCATGCATGCGTTAGCTAGTGAGAACGGGCCCTTATACACAGATCACTAAACGATACCATGGCACAGTAGTACTGATACAGAAAATACACTTTTCTTCTACATTTTTCACCATTCCTCATTTTCACAGGACAATCCCCACAGTTATAAAACACATACATATATATTCTTTGGCCTTTCCTGGTTAAAATGATACCAAGTTTGCCATATTTTATTACTAGGTGGGGATGTGGTGGACCATTATCCCCAGCCTGCGCGTCTGTAATGATCGGATGCGATCACTAGGGCAACAGTTCGAGGGGGCCCAGTGCTGTACAGATGCATCGCTAACAAGATGCATCTGTGCCTAACAAGGACTCTCCCACCTAATGCCTTACCCCCCCAAAGCATAACAACACCCCACCCATGTAATGCCTAACCCCATACCCCCCCAAGTGCATAACAACACACCACCCATCTAATGCCTAAACCCCCGTCCCCCCCTGTCCCTACTAAATCCAACCTACTAACTACGGCGCCCAGACAGCCACTAGTTGTAGCCAATCATATACAATTGGCTGCAACCTTTAATTCCTATGTAGTAGCCAGTACTACCTATATCGGGCACCCAACTCACTGCTGATCTCCTGGTCACTGATAGGCTTAATGACATAAGGTTATCTGATCGAATTCTTTTTGCAGCTTTGAACAATCTGGATAGATATCACTCGATTTGGGATGAATGGACAACCTACTGTGATTCTCTATAGTTTGTTTTTTTAATATTGTCCTAACGGATTCATGGAGTGCTAGTTGCTCTCTCTGGACTATTTGTTATACTTCGACATTTTAGGTGCCTGTATTGCCATTACTGTCATTGCCATTTTTTTCTATTTAAACACAAGAACTTATTTTTTTTTTACAAAAGAAAGATCCACCATTTTAACATAATTCTTTCCGAGTACAAATAATATGATTCAAGAAAAAAAGGAAGTAGTGTTTATACGTTATCACTTTTCAGGTCAAGTAATCCAACCAAATACTAAATATGATCCATCAACCAATTAAGTTAATACCACAAAGCAAACTGATGCTGTGTAGACCTAAAACTGGACATCCTGTAATTATACAGTCAGATCTACAAAAACATCTTTGTTTTTGCACCTGGAGGCATCATTGTTTCAACTACGAGAATAGGTCCAACAGATAAAACATTTGTGCCATCCAAAATAAAGTGAAAGTTGAGCTTAAATCATACTGAATAAATGGTTTCCTCCAGAATTTAAAAATGTATCTCCATTATTGTATTATTTTGTGTGCTGTGTGGTTATGCTTGGATTTGTAGCTTAATGTCAATTAAACTGATCCAGCCTAAAAGTAAACTGGCACAAACCTCTGTGTTTATTCAAGTATCTGTCATACCTAATTTTCATACACGCTGGTTTGCTTTTGTGAGTATTTCGTCTTCAAAATTTCAGCATAAGTTCAACAATTTGGAACTGCAGCCGGATCATGTGCGGCCAGTGGGAGCGGACAGTGTAGTGTCCGCTCCGAAGGTCCACTGTGGTCCGGTTGGAGCCTGGAGTAGATACACTACCTCCATAGACTATATGGGGAACGCCTCCACCTGTCCAGGATTATTGTTGACTGCACAGAAGTGCAGCCTGGTGACAAGTGTGAACAGCTCCTAAACATAAAATAGTCACGTTTAGTTTTGTGATGCAGTAAAACGGACACATTCAAGTGGGAATGCAGCCTTAAAATGTACGGTAAGTGCAGAATAGTACAAGCAGACTTGCATGCACTTGTGGCTACACATGTCACTAGAAGGCCTAAACTGTGAGTAGATATTGTGTATGCTTCATAGCCTGTACAATACAGCTTCTCATGTGTGTTTACATATCATTTCTACAGCAGACAATTTTTGACCACCAATAGAGATGTTACAATTGAAGAGCAGAAAAGTAAGTAAAAAGCAGAAAATTCATCCCAATGCAAATCCTTTGTTTCTTGTATTTTAACAGCACCCTGTGGTGGTGACCTGGACCGATGCTATACAGTAAAAGCCTGAATGAAAGAGCACATAAAATACACAGGTGATGAGCTGTGAAACTCACACTTTAATTCAAAGGAAAAGCTTCCTATTGACTTTTCCACTGATACAAGATGTGCTTATAAATATAGTTTTACCAGACTTCACTCATCCTGGAGTAATAGCTAAACTATTTTTTTTTGTTTGAGCTGTTCATTGAAAACAAACTTGGAGGACAGACATAGCACTTTAATATGCAATATGTATAGTAGAACTCTCATGGTAAGTTGCCGGCAATTTGCTGGTACTAGTCTTCTACAGTGATGCATGAAGTGAAGATGATGTGGAAATGAGGCACTGACAAGAAAAGTAATTGGTGTAAACAAAATGAGAGGTTCGTCTTTCTAAAGGTTTCCACTTTCAGGCCCGAGCCTGTGGTAATGTTACTCTAGTTCAACTCCAGTTCAAATACAGCTTCAATACATCATTACGCTGGTTAAAATAAAAAAAAAAAAACCAGCAAATTCTTTGAACTAGTTTATGTGCAATGCAAGATTCATTTTATTCCAAGAAAAATAGCATTTGAGAACACCATTGACGTTACCCTAGAAAAAAGTTTAGAGCAAAATAAAAAAATAATAATACAGCAATTGCTACCCAAAAAGACTATCTTAGTGCGTGAAAAATACTTTTAGTATTAAAAGTCACTGTACAGTTTCCAAGTGTGATAAAATAATACATGGCTCATGTACAAGTGAGATGTCATCAGTAGCACAGCAATCAGTAGGGCTGACCCCCTCCCTGTACTTGAGACCCCAATGCAAGCATGTCTTTAACTCAAATTATAGAGCCGATCATCCACAAAGCAAACCTAGGCAGTTGCCTAGGGCTTGAAGAGAGTCTAGGGGGCTGGTGGATACTAGCCCTTACCAAATCTTATTAAAGGACACCGGAAGCAAAAAATAAACTAATGAAATAAATGATTGTATCTATCTTCCTTCACCTAAAAACGACTTTTTACGATATTCCACAGTTTTATTTTATGTTTAAATCTAATTTTTAAGTTTTAACAGTTTTATTGTTTTTGCTCAATGACACATTCATTGAGGCATACCAGAGCTAAAATCTATGAATTATTGACCCCATTTATCTCTTTCCTGCTCTCAGAAGCCATTTTCTGCTAGGAAAGTGTTTTATAGTTGGGATTTCTTATCAGTGAGGGTCACACTGTAGTCGCTTCCTGTCTGAGTCAGGACTGAGTCAGCCACTTACATACCTGATAATTAACTCTTTCAGGCTGAAAAAGAAAAAAAAGGAACAGAGCATAGTTATTTGTGTGCTAGGTACTGTACATGTCTATCTCATCATGTCATATGTCACCTCGGGTATCCTTTAAAGGAAAACTGTAGTGAGAGGTATATGGAGGCTGCCATATTTATTTCCTTTTAAGCAATACCAGTTGCCTGGCTATTCAGCTAATCCTCTGCCTCTAATACTTTCAGCCATAGGCCCTGAACAAGCATGCAGCAGATCAGGTGTTTCTGACAAATTTAGACAGATATGACAAGATTAGCTGCATGCTTGTTTCTGGTGTGATTCAGACAATTCTTTAGGCAAATAGACCATCAGGGCTGCCAGGCAACTGGTATTGCTTAAAAGGAAATAAATATGGCAGCCTCCATATCCCTCTCACTACAGTTCTCCTTTTAAAAAGCTATCATCAAAAAAAAGTAAATCATCATAAAGAGTTATCATCAGCGGTGGGCAAAAAATGCTATCTTGCCTAGGGCCCCATTTCATCTTACTCTGTTTACTGTGTACTACCCATATCTTAATTATGGCACTACTTGTCCATTGAAGACTGTTAGTCTTGTTTAAAGTGGCCTCAAACACTTGCACAGCACACAATGAAAAGTCTTCATTTTACATATAGGGCTTGATTCACTTACCGGCGCTAAGTGTGAAAAGCCATTTTTGCCCCTAGTGCGCGCAAAGCTACTTTGCGCGCAGCCCCGCTCACAGCCTATATTAGTGCGCGGTGCAACGATAACGCCGCTTTGGGGGCACCCGATGCGCCGTTATCGTTGCACCAGGTGCGACATTTAAGGGGCAGCGGGTGCAACGTTATCGTTGCACCGCGCACTAATATAGGCGCACCCGAAGTGAGCGGGACTGAGACTGATGTGTAAGCGCAAACTACTTAGTACCGTAGTTTGCGCCCACTAAGTGATAGGGCACACTAACCGGCTTAGCGCCGGTTAGTGAATCAAGCCCATAGTTGTTGAAAAAAAATCACTGTTTCCGTGTTTTGTGTTTGTTACTGCAGATAAACCTGTCTAATTAGTTTTTATCAGCATCTGAAAATAGACTGCAGGAAAACTCTACCAAGGCCGCTCTTCATATATTTAACACTGAGGCTTAACCCTTTTAGTGCCTCTTGCGAATGTGAAACCAAGTAAAACTTCATTTTTTTTAAGATTTCCATAATGAAGTCTTTTTTTGTCAACAAAGTAGATTTACACTATTATTACTTTCCCGTAGCGGATTATTACTGTCTGTAGTTTTTGTTTGTTTGTTTTGCATGATGAGGCACTACCATCTTGCTTGAGATGCCAACACCCTGCACAAGGGTAAAATTATTCACGCAGTGATCTAACTTTGTTACCTGATATATACCTTAGTTACAAAAAAATGCTTTTTTATAAGTTGAAAAGGAGAACTACCCTGAACAGGACTTAGCTACATCTCCTGGTCAGTCATTTCTGCACTGGCTTCTCAGCATTGATAAGTTAAGCTATCTTATTTCTAATGCCTCATTTTTAAACATTTGCATGTGAATATTGTTTTCTTTAGACTCTCATGACAACTATATGCTTCCATGTACCAGCCAGTTCAGATCATGAGTAAGGTTCGTATAAAAGATCCATGTAGTCCATTTCAGCAAATGGCCCGCTAGCTCCCTGAATCCTCCACTGATAATGGAATGTACAGTATATAACTTATGTTGTTTATATTCCTTTTTCTTTAATTCTGTCTCATACATCTGTGCCCATGGCTCTACGTAGCTAAGACTGTCAAAACAGGTCTACAACCACTGTTGTGTTTTCCTCGGTTACCCACCATGAACCTTGCAGAAAATAAACATTACCTATCCGGTTTCTCCTAATATTACTATGCAACCATTCCAGCTTGTGTTCTGAGCACAAACAATGCAGATTCCATTTCGTAAACTACCGAAGTTAAAAATGTCCCATTTTAAACAAATTGGCCGGCATGTATTATATTTCAGCTCACGTAGTAGAAGTTGTTCATATGTGTTTTAACAAAATGTACTATAAACAGTATATTTTATACAAAACTTCCATTAGGCTCCACCAACAGAAAAACGCATTAACACGAGCATTATCATTTTACAGCCTCTGAATAGAAACCGGCATTTCGCTGCTCTTTTCGTTGCCAGATAAGCAATTAATGGTCTAGAAATGTAGCTCAGTGTTCATGACCAATTCATTTGAGACTAACACAACCTTCCTAGACAGAGTTGGCTTCAGTACACAAATCCTCTGTGCATTTCCCCGATTATGGCTCTCTGAGGTTCCTATTAACATTTGTAGAAATGTTCCCTTCTTCCTGTTCTTTGACTTCATTACACAGGAAGAAAATACTCTGCTTGCACACTCAGGGGTCTTCTGCTGGCCTGTATATAGATGCCTATATGTAGATTGCTAAAGCCCAGGTAGCCAGCTTTCATGCTATTCTTGCAGATCTGACATCCTTAGTGTCTGAATCCAAACTAAGAACTGATTTAGCAAGGATATGCTGAGCTTGAGACCACGGCAGCATTGAAATACATTTTCAAACCTGGCCTGAACATATTAAAAATTGTCTTCTACTAGATGACAACAAACTCCAACCATCACCTGTATGGGGAAAAATAATGTTCCCGCCAGGCATGATTTTTCTGGACACCATAGACGTTGTGGAAGCTCATCAGTGCAAGCCAATGGGAACAAACAGTGTCCGCTCACACTAGGAAGTTTTACCCTTCCGTACCAGCTACTCACGGTCTTCTGTGCCTTCCATTAAAGTCCTCTACCACTGCTGGCACCGCTGCTGGGTTCAGGAGACAAGTGTGTCCTGGAAGAAGCAGAAGCATAGGCCTTACACTGGTTTGCAAAAGACCAATGGAAATTCTTCCTACTAGGAAGAATTTTTTATTGGTTGGGTGGTGAAACAATGAGAATCCTCTGTTGTTCCAGAGGATTCCCAGGGGTTCTTTGCAAACCAATGTGAGCCTGCTTCTGCTGGGACTCATATCTATGTACTTAAGTGCTTGTCGCTTGAGCCCAGAAGTTGTGCCAGCAATGGCAGAGGTGGACCTGAATCGTGGCAGTGGTGGACTGGATGCACAATGGTGAGCAGAAACAGATTAAAATGAAATGGGGCCCTAGGCAAGATAGCAGGTTTTGACAACCACTGATGACCCCCTGGCTTTTTAGGGGAAGATTTGGTGAAGGCTAGCATCCATCAGGCCCCTAAACTCTCTCCAGGCCCTAAGCAGCTGCCTAGGTTTGACTTGTGGATGATCCGGCTCTGATGGTGAGTAGTGTTCACTGGACTCTGCGATGGGCGACAAGTGTATATGCTGTGAACGCACCATTGTGCATCTGGCATACTGTGGACCTAGCATAACAATATTTATATATATCAGTAAAGGGACCCATCTAGGACAATGTTCTCTTTTGCAGAAAAGTAACAGACAACTGACAACAGATATCTAAACAATGATGCATACTGCTTGATGAGTATTGTAAACAATAAGCTAAAAATATACATTTGTCAGATAATGCAATTTATAAAATGTATTTATAGAGCACTTACTGCATTGTCATTTGAGACCACCTCTGCTGATGTTACAAAACAGAGAGCACAACGTACTTACTACAGCTTACAATAAATAAGAGCCTTTTTCTTGTTTTTATATTAAAGAAGCAAGAATAGGCCTGAAGCCTCCTGAATACTATTTCAGAAGAATAGTGTCAGTAGGGACTGAATCCACAACTTACACAAAATCATACATAAAGCTATAATTGTACATTAAAGCTTGTATTTTCCAAACAAAAAACAGAACTACAACATTTAGCACTGCAAAACTGTGAAAGGATGTAAAAACTGCACATATCATTGTTCGATTTTTTTTCCATTATTTTAGGTAAATCTGGAGTTCATTTTGCTTTCTAGCTTGCAAAAATCCTTAAATCCTTGAAAACACAGGGAAATTGTTTAAAGGACTATTCACAAGACTGATTAACTTGAACACTGAAGAAACCATCATCTGGAGACAGCTAATCATTTTAGACAGGGGCATCACTGGTACCAAGACAAACATCAGACTTTGGTTTTCTCCCAGAAGAAACACAAATTCACATATCAGTGGACTACCTCTGCTTGCTATTACTGGCACAATCTCTGTGGTGTGTCAGCTTAACAAAACATTTCAAACTTCCCTAATGCTCTTATTGGTCAGACCAAACACCTATAGACTATGAAAACATTTTTACAGACTATGTAGGCATGAAGAATCTTTATAAGTATTTGAATGAAATCTAATCATAACCTAAACATTGATGTGGATTTCAACTTGTGTAGGTCGGCATATGCAACACTGCATCCCAATATCCAGCTCACACAACACCTTGGGGATTTGGTTTGAAAGACACGAGGCATTTTCTGGCTGCTGTATGAAAGTGTCAGGTCTTCTGATACATAAAATATACAGTAGTGTGTGGCTGCCTAAAGTCACACCATAGTCGTAGTACTGTTCTGTGAAAGCCCCGGGCATATTCCTTAGCAGCTTTAAGGCTTGAGTTACGAGGGGATCTTTTGGCAAGAGGTCATTGGAGGTCATAAAGTAAAGTATCTGCGACTAGTGCATAGCACTCTTGCTTTGCAGCACTGGGGTCACCGGTTCAAATCTGGGGTAGGACATTATCTGCATGGAAGTTGTATGCTCTCCTGTTTTGCATGGGTTTCCTCAGGGCACTGTAGTTTGCTGCTATATCCCACAAAAATGCCAACAAGTTAAAGAGGAACTCTATTAACATATAGTAGAATGTACTAAATTATCCAGGATGCCACTTTTACATTAATTATCCTGGTTTTAGCATCAGAAAAAAAATTATATCTACATATTGCTGTAAATTTGTATGTAGCCCCACCCTCTGTGGAGGGGACCCCAGAAAAGTGTCCGATAGCGGAATTGCGGAAAGGGACACAAAGGCTTTTAGGGGCTATAGCAGGGGTGTCAAACTCAATCACGTAAGGCAGGGGTTCTCAAACTGGGTGCCGCGGCACCCTGGTTCGCCACGGGCACCTTTCAGGGGTGCCTCGGGCATGCATCCCCATCCTTTATGCAACTGCACATTGATATACAATGTGGCTGCATTACCTGCTAGTTAACCTTTATTCCCCGCAACCATGGTTGGGGTTGAACATGAGAGGAATTGTGGTGCCTAATAAGCATCACTAGCTTTTTGGAGTGGGTCGTCGCCTGACATTTTGGTAGTTGTTTTTGCCGAGGGGTGCCTTGAAAAAAATTCAAAGCCATCAAGGGTGCCCTCACACAAAAAAGTTTGGTAACAAAATCTAAAACACAGTTTAAGTCATGGGCCAAATTTTTTAGAAGGTTTTAACATTTACTGAACAGTCTCAAACTAAGCCGTGTAACTATAGCGACCATGGAGGGGCTGGCTCCTTCCCCTTCCGCAGAGTAGTGCAGTGGAGCAGTTTAATATTTACTTGCTCCAGCACTGCTTCAGGTCTCCTCTGAACTTCCTGACAGTCACACACTCTATGCTGCATACCTCTGGCTCCTGAGGCATGTCACATGATCTGGAAAAGGAAGAATGCAGCATAGAGCATGTGACTTCAAGGAACAACAGAAGACACAAAATATCGCTGGAGCAGGTAAATTTTACACTGCGCTATTCTGCTATGTGTGGAAGCCACAGCCAGGTAAGTAAATCTGCAGTCATTTATTTTCCCTCATGTATCCTTTAAAGGCCAGTACTTTTTCACCTACTTTTTGGTACTTTTTCAATTGCAAAGAGATGAACAATTATCTCCTAGGAGAAAACTCAGGAGAAAAAGTTAATATCATACAAGCCCAGGCCAATACGCAATTCACTTTTTCTCCTGAGTTTTCTCCTAGGAGATAATTTTTCATCTTCGATGGAAAATACTTTTTTTGCACTTTGCAGTGGAAAGAGTACCAAAGAGGTGAAAAAGTACTGTCAAAATTATTTTGAGTATTTTCTCACTTTCTGGTGGTTTAAAAGGCATTTTATTTATAAGTCGTGAAAACAGCACCTTGGAGAAAACTCAGGTGAAAAAGTGAATTGCATATGGGCCCAGGTGTTATTTCTGCTAACTTCTGCAGAGTAAAGAAACAAACATTACGCATTGATGCACCTATGTGCAATGAAGATGTTGTGACCTGTGATAAAGTAATTATGTAAATCGGGTGGATAAAATTTTTTACAGTGTACAGTTGTGATTCTGCAGTATAGGAGCTCCAAGAAGTTGTGATTCTTTCCTTAGCTCCATGCACCCTTTACGCTTTACGAGATGAGAATCGAGACTAGCAACACAAACAATGGTTTAGACTTTTGGTTGAATGTCAGTTCTTTTGAAAACATGAAAATACATTCTAGCATTTTGTATATTCAGCCATTTTAACCACATATTAGAAAACCTGCTTTGCTTATGTTTATTTTAAAATACATTTTCATTGGCTTTGATCAGGTTAGTTAGCCTAGTATAGAGTTGTGCCAGCTGGATCTGAGGGACTCTTTATCTCGTTCTCTTGGTCTTTCACTATCTCAGTGCTGGTAGGAAAACAGAAATACACATTGGCATGTGGTGGAGCCAAACTCACTGGAGGCGTCCCTCAGTTAGGCACATAGCAATCAACATGTGGTTTCTCTGCTACTTGAAAGCAGAAATGAAACTAAAAAATTAGCAGCAGTAAAGGTTAGCTTCATAATATAGAAATAATATAGATGGCTTAGATTGCTTGCACACTAGGGCGTGGCATTGTGCTTTCTGTAAAAACAGGATTGCAACGCCACAGAGGGGAAAATTCACACTTATTCAATTCACTTGGCCCATATGCAATTCACTTTTTCTCTTAGGTGTTAATTTTACACATTGACAATAAAATATCTTTCAAGCCACCAGCAAGCAATAAATACTCAAAATAATTTTCACCTACTGAGACACTTTTTCAAATACAAAGTGATTTGAATAAGAGCAATGATTGTGCATTAAGTGTGGGATGCAACACACACAGTGAAGCATAGAGCTAAGATGTATGTTTCACTGCAACTGTGTATGTCATCCGGTAGCTTATAGCTTGACTTGTGTTATTACAATGGATACCACCGCACCACACTGCTAACACACCCATGTGAACATACCATTACAATATAATCACTTCCCATTTTTTATGTAATTGTAATGTTATTTGCGATGCAATCTGTGAGTGTAAAAGTGGTAGCAGGAAAAAAGGGCGCAGGCTGAGGATGGGCGAAAAGGGCACCGCCATAGACTTTAATGCAATTATCATTAATACGGCAAAATAAAGCACAAAAAAGGGCGCCGCGATAAATTTTGTTAACAACATTAGAACATTATAGTTTTTGAACTATGTGATTGTTTTAGGAGCTGACAACGTTATAGTTTTCGTCATATTATTTTGTTTGTATGTACAGATTTTACGTTATCAAAGATATTATCGTTTCTATGTGTAAAAGGGTGTTTCTGCAGAGGGAGTGGTCAGGGTTAGGCACCACCAGGGGGAGTGGTTAGGGTTAGGCACCACCCAGGCAGCGGTTAGTTTTAGGCAACACCGGGGGGGGCGGCGGGTGGAGGTGGTTAGGGTTAGGCACCCCCAGGAAGGTGGTTAGGGTTAGGTACCACCAGGGGGGGGCAGTTAGACACCACCGGGGAAGGTTAGGGTTAGGCACCACCGGGGGGGGGTGTTAAGGTTAGGTACCATCAGGGGAGTGGTTAGTTGTAGGCTCCACTACGGGAGAGTTTTGTGTGAGAGTAGGGTTGGGTTAAGCTGTATTGTTGAATTACGTAACGATTTTTAACGTTAATATCTTTTCGTTATTATTTCCCATCTGTATTTTACAACGGTATTTATCGTTAACCAAGTTTGACAATGATGTTCATTGTTATCAGATTTCGTTATCCACCGGCGCCATTTCATTATGTAGCCGGACCCTTTTTTCATGCACACGTGAAAGTACCCTAACTGTATTTATTTTATGCTAAAACAGCACGACTCTAGTTTGCCCCTGTTTAACTCTCTAGTAAGGCCACATCTGGAATATGGAATTCAGTTCTGGGCACCACATTACAAAAAAGATATTGCAGTTTTAGAGCAGGTGCAGAGACGAGCTACAAAATTGATACGTGGGATGGAAGGTCTCGCTTACCAAGAAAGGTTAGATAAACTGGGTTTATTTAGTCTAGAGAAAAGACGCCTTAGAGGAGATCTAATTAACATGTATAAATACATTAGAGGGCAATATAATAGCTTGGCGGATGAGCTTTTTGTCCCTAGGCCTTCTCAAAGGACTAGAGGACATGAGCTGCGCATGGAGGAAAAACGTTTTAGCCATTTATTTAGGAAAGGGTTCTTTACAGTAAGAGTGGTTAAGATGTGGAATGCATTGCCACAGGAAGTCGTTATGGCAAACTCTATACCTGCATTTAAAGGGGGCTTAGATGCTTTCCTTGCGTTGAAAGACATCCATGGCTACAATTACTAGGTTATGCCTAATGATGTTGATCCAGGGATTTTATCTGATTGCCATCTGGAGTCAGGAAGGAATTTTTCCCATTTGGGGCTAATTGGACCATGCCTGGTGGTTTTTTTTCGCCTTCCTCTGGATCAACAGGGGTATGTGGGGGACGGGCTGGAGTTGTACTGGTTGAACTCGATGGACGTATGTCTTTTTTCAGCCAAAATAACTATGTAACTATGTAACTATGTAACTAGTGCCTCACTGAGATAAACGACAATAATATGTTATTCTAATCTTACACATGCTTATATTATTATAGTTTATTTTTATTTTTTGCATATACAGTATGTGTGTGTACATGCTATTACTTTTATTTTTATTATTATTTGTGTACTATTTTATTTCATTATTGGTTTATTTGACATTTGTTATATTGACTCTTATGCATGATTATAAGATTATTGTTTGTATATGTTATTATTTTTTTATTGTATTATTACTTTATATTTATTACATTTTCATTTTACATACATACTCATTATACTATTATTATTTTATGACATTATATTTTATATACTGTATAATATATGGTTATAGTACAGGGTTTACTATGAGCCACATAAACTGTAATGACAAATGCTTGTAGCATCAGTGACTGCATGAACAACAGTGCCCTCTGTCATCCTGCAAGATATTGTAATTGCACAGTCTATATTTTCTCTATGAATGACATCAGTGAGTACTACAATAGTGCTTTATGTCAAGTATTAGAGATCTTTTAATGCCACATCTGTGTGTTCGGCCATAAACCTTTTACATATTTCTTCATTTCCTACCATAGTGTTTTACAGATTCCCATAGAATGTTCTCACAACCTTCTCTGAGACAGATGCTATTTATACTGATCCAAAGACTGCTGTAGCACCTCACAGCAGCTTATTAGAATGTGGAAAGATGATGGTACGAGTTTGTTAGGGGCGTGGAGGCACTGAAACATTGGACTGATTATAACGGCTTGTTCAGACATGGTTTGTTGCCAAGTGATACAAGCCACTTGGCACCACTGCTGAGCATTTACCAGTGCAGTCCCATTCAAAAGGGTGAATTGGGGCCACCGATCCACTTAATCAAGCTGTGTCCAGACACTTTTCTTTTTACTGTGCCAACCACATCGCCAGCGGTGTGAACAGTACAGTATAAAGTAGCTGCCCATACAGTGGCATCTTGTCATTATTAAGACCCTTTATATCACATTATTTCATTTCCAAAACGATGTTCAAGTGTAGCACATTAGAAAGCGGTTAACTAATTTTTTATTCAAAATGTGTTAAAAACACACAAACACATTTTCTTCAGACCTTGTCAAAACAGCACATTTTTCAAAATAAATGATGAGGGTAATGCCAGGATGTATCGTTAGGAGGTACGGAGGAAGTCAAAGTTTCACCCCCTCAATCCGGGCTTTTTCAAGACCAATAGACTTGAGAAAGCCCTTATTGAGGGGTGAAATGTTATCTCCTCAGTACCTCCCAACAATCCATCCTGGCATTACCCACATGATTTATTTGAAAATTGTGCTGTCCTGACAAGGTCTGAAGACAACGTGCTTGTGTGTTTAAACACATGTTGAATAAAAAGTGAGTTTCAAACGCTTTGTAATGTGATACAGCTGAGCATCTTTTTGGAAATTAACTTTGATCTATGGCTTGGTTCGGTTGCAGATCCATCTTGCGGGTATCATATTCAGACAAGAGCATCTTCTGGTGATTTGAGTAGCGCTATGATTTTTTCACCCTAGGTACAATATCACATTATTTAAACCTGACTTTAGAACTCTATTATGTCGTGTGAGATGTAACCTTACTTTGCATGCATTCTAAACATATTTTCTTTAAAGCTGTAGTTTAGAATGAAATGTTGCTGTTTGTTATGCTGTTATTAAGGCCCCGTTCACACTGCACGCGTTTCCAGCCGCGTTTCAGGAACGCGTGCAGGAGGCAGACACGCACGACATCAGACAGTGCATAGACTGCACTGTCTGATGTTCACACTGCATGCGTTCCGGACCAGTGCGGTCCAAGAACGCATGCTGCACGCATTTTTTCCAGAAACGCGCGGCTGACCCATTCACTTCAGTGAATGGGTACAGCCACGCAACCCATACAAACGCGGATGGCATGCGCTTGTATGCGTTGCGTTCCGAACGCACGGCTGTCAGCGTTTGCTGATGTGAACAGGGCCTTAAAGGGAACCTTAACTGAACGGGGGGTAAAGAGTTTTACTTACCTGGGGCTATTACCAGCCCCCTGCAGTAGTCCTGTGCCCTCGGCGCCGCTCTGGAATCCTCTGGTCCCCTGCTGTCACTTAGTTTCGTTTTTGACGACTCACCAGTCGCCGGCCGCCATGCGTATTATTGGACGCATTCACCAATGCAATTAGCGCTATTGCGGACTGCAACGCGTACAAAAATACGCGTTGTCGCATGCGGAATGGTAAGTAAAACTCTTTACCCCCCGTTCAGTTAAGGTTCCCTTTAAAGATTAGGTAACATTACTTCCTGTTTATCACACACAATCTTTTTCTTTCTTCTCTTAGAATTTGTTTCTGACTTTTTGAACTAAAAAGTCCTTAGAATATAAATGTTTCTGTATTAAATTATTTGTATTCCTGTGCACTGTATTTTGTTTACAGCCATGTGCCAGGAATAGACTAATGTATTGATGTTCTGAGGGAAGAAACTTGGAAAGTTGCAAAACAAAAAACTGTCAACTAAACAGTAAGCACTATTGAATTTCACAGTATGACTCATATCTCTAAAATTACCCAGAACTAAACACATAGAAAGATCTATCAGGCCCAGGGTTTGGTCAGGTACACTGTACAACCAGATGGTGATGAGATGGTGCGACTACTGCCTCCCTGTAGAGTTTTATGAAAGAACAATAGCCTAACTAAGGGTGTGTACACACTTCCAATTTTGATTGACAAATCACTGACTAATTTTACCATCTAAATGTAGTGTGAGAGCTTTTATGCTATTGTGATAGGTTCACAGTATTTTGAAAAAGGCAGGTTTGAAGAAGACCCTGATGCTGGGAAAGATGGAGGGCAAAATGAAGAGGGGATGGCAGAGAATGAGATGGCTAGATAGTACCATTGAAGCAACAAACATGAGCTTGGACAAGTTTTGAGAGGCAGTGGAGGACAGAGAGGCCCGGTATTCTGTGGTCAAAGGAGTCCCAAAGTGTCAGACACGACTGAATAGTGACTGAACAACAACATGTCCCTTTAGTAGACAAACTGGAAAATTACTGCTAAAAAAGACACATTGGTTTACATGATTTGGTGTTTGAAATTTTTATTATACTTAAAATGTGTACTAGACACAACTTGGTAAGTCATAGGCAAAAAAAATGAATTGAACGTCTTTTTGCACACAAATCCAAGAGAAACAGAACGCCAGGGAGGTTAAAAGGCATTTTATTGATAAGGTGTGAAAATAAAATCTAGGAGAAAAAGTTAATTGAATAAGGGTCAGAAAAAGAGATAAAAAAATATGGCAAATTAATTTGTTGTTTCCTGCAATAGATCTGTGAGAAAACGTGGAAAAGCCACCGCATATGCCAAGAGCAAGGCGGCTGACTCCGCGTCCAAAGCGGCGGTTTGCACGCATAGACACGCGTCTGGTAGTATGGTGGAATGCGGAAAAGCCGCCGCATGTCCTGACAGCAAAGCGGCTGTTTCCACGTCCAACGCGGCGGTTTGCATGCAGCAGCATGCACTTGGTGTGGCTGGATCTGTTAGTGCACATAGGCAGATGGAGAGCTACGCACGCGCGGGCCTGAACTCAGGACCTTTATACCAGCAGGGGAAGTGTCAGCTAATCAGGAAGATCAGCTGATTCCTGCAGGACTCATGATTGGCTGAATGGCTCGGGCGGGGCGGCAGAGTCCAGCAACTATATATTCTGCTGCTTGTCAGTTGCTGGTTGTCTGCCATTGCTAACACTTGCGTGAAGGCACTCAGACCTTAGCTAGACCCGACAGTGTGCCAGAACCGGCTGGAGCTGGGAATCCACACTGAGTCAGATTCTTGATAGCTTAAAGTACTAATTGAATTGTATTATTTGTTAGACCAGTTCCAGGGTATTGAGATCAATGCCTTCACATCCCAGACTAGGAATACTGTGTATCTTCTGTGTATTCTCTAGCATAGTTCCAGGGTGTTGAGATTAAGGCCCTCACATCCAAGACTAGGGAACTGTATTATCATTTATGTTATACTCCAGACTAGTTCCAGGGTGTTGTGAATACGGACCTCACACCCCAGACTAGGATTGTGTTATTACTGTGTTACGTTAGCCCAGTTCAGGGCAAAACCTTACATATTAGCAGCAGGGCTTCCTGCAACCCAGCCTTGGTCCCTCGCTCAGGGGTCCACAGGCTACAGGAATATCACCCACCGCTCAGGGGTGAATTCCTCAGGAGTATAGGCCGCCAGCTCCTCTGGTGGTCTTTACTCAGAGTTGTTACTGTTGCACCAAACACTTACACTCTCTCCGGTGTCTAGAGGTTAGACATATCTGATTATTGACGATTCCGCAGATCCTCAATGATCGGGTATATCTGTATTTTTGGGGATACTGCGGATCGCCAAGGATCAGATTCTCTCTCTGGTTGCTGACACCAATCGTTACAAGATCTATGTGAACCACACATAGGGCCTGATTCACAAAGCGGTGCTAACAGTTAGCACACTGGTGAAAAGCCCTTTATCATGCCTAAACTCAGTTTAGGCATGATAAGTTTAGGTGTGATAAGTTTAGGTGTGATAAGTTTAGGCATGATAAGTTTAGGTGTGATAAGTTTAGGTGTGATAAGTTTAAGCGCCAACTGCGTTAGCACCGCAGTGCACAGCTGATCAAAAGTTTTACGCTAGCAAAGACTGGTGCACTTCGTATAAAGTTTAATGGCGCTGCTTTGCGTGCGGGACTTTGCAAGCGATCTAAACTTATCTAAACTTAGCATGCCTAAACTTATCACACCTAAACTTATCACACCTAAACTTATCACGCCTAAACTGGCTTTTCACCAGCATGGTGCAATGGTTATCATGCCTAAAGTCTTTTAGGCATGCTAACTGGGTTAGCACCGCTTTGTGAATCGAGCCCATAGGCTGCTACTCTGAGCCAGTAGTAAAAGGAATTGTTATGATCATGTCTGCAGCGTTTACCGCTGGCTGCAGTGCTATTGTAACCCAAGCAGTTCTGATGTCATTACATGCATTTTCTTGCATAGTTTGGTTTGCACTTAAACTAGTTGCTGATTCCATCTGCAGTCACTCTGAAATTAATGACAGTTTAACATGCTCTTGTGTAAACAAACATTGTCTGCTGCAGTGGAGGGGCAGTCCCTTTCCTGCAGGCTGCATATCATTGTCTGCCTTTTCCTGCTATCAGCCTGTGATTAATTACCATTCACTTGTGTGGGAATCTGCAGGTCTGCTCCCATTGGATGACCTCAGTATAAAGAACTGCTTCCTGCAATGTCTCATGGGCTACCATAGTCTCAGATTCTATCTGTTACTCTGCTCGTGCCCCACCTCGTTCCTGGTCCGTGTGGACTGCGCTGACTCCTGCGAAGGGGTCAGCGAGTCCTCCTAGTTCTGCTCTTGTTCTAGAAGTTGTTACTTGCTTGTCTTGTGTCATATATTGGTTCATCGCCAATATATACGCATACTTGCGCATTTTGTTATTTTCCTTGTATTCGTGTTACGTTGATACATCAGTGTCGCTGATATATACGTACACGAACTGTTTATTTCCTGTGTTCAGTTAGTCAGTTTTCCAGCACGTTTTGGTAGTTTGCGCGTACCGTCAACACCCGTGCTGAGCTAGTTATCCTGTTCCTGGTCCTGTTTGTGGATTGCGTTCATCTCTGCGAAAGGAGATAACGAATCCTTCTGAATCCTGTTCTGTTACTGTTTGTGGATTGCGTTCATCTCTGCGAAGAGATAGCGAATCCTTCTGAGTCCTGTTCCCTGTATTACTCCAGTCCTAGTCAGCGTTCCTGCTTATGTCATATATCGGTTCATTGCCGATATATACATATGTTAGTCAGACCTTACAAATAGTTTCATTGATAGCTGTAATTGTAATACGCTAGGAAAACATACTTATTGTATATTTATCTGTGTTACGTTCATCTATCTCGATCCTGCTATTTTCTGACTATCCTGTCCTGTCTTTGTGAGGCACGCCATCGCCGCAACGCATTGGCTGCCTCATTCCAGTCTGTCTGGTTTTGGACGCTTGCTGTCGCTAAGTAGCCGCTAGCTAGCAAGCGTTCATTCTGTCTACTTGTTCTGATCTCCTCAGTCCTGGTTTATGCGCTCAGCGCTACTTTGCGCTGAGACGTTATTACGAAAGTGTTGTTTGTGGCTGTTCGGATCTGCACCGGCTCTGTGCACCACAATCTCCTATTGGAGTCAGTCCTCTCCTCCACTAAACTGGGGATATCCTGATCCCTTGTGCTGGTGTGTGTACCTCCTTCACGTCAGCTTATGTGTTGTATGCTGACTGTGGAGATTACACCTCCAAGCTTAACATTATGGTAGCCCCATTACCAATCCCCATTGTGGGGGGGGTTCCCAGCAAAAATGACACTGTTTGTTATGGTTCCTGTTCCTTTAAGAAATTTGAGAAGCTCAATTCCGAAACAGAAAATGAGTTTTTTTCTGAATGTACCAGGTTCCTGGCCAATCCCGAGCTCCAGGCTACTCCTGTTTCAACGTGGGCCCCCCAGCTAGTTTATGTTTTATTTAGGGGAAGATTGTTTCAGTGGGCCTACGATGTCTTGGATCATACCAATTTAAAAGAGAGACCACTGGAATTTCTAGCGTTTGTGATCCATAACTGGCTGCGCAAAACCGATTTGCCTAGCCCTTTTGATAAGCTCCTGGCAGCTTGTCAATCAGCTGCTCCTTCTACTGCCTACAAAAATAATCAGCAAGCAGATAATTGTTCTGATAACTTTTCTTCTGCTAAGGCAGCAGGGTCTAAAGCCAAACGTAAACGCTCCAAAAGAAAAGCGTTACAATCAGCGGAGTCGTTGCCCTTGGCGACTGCGCATCAGATCTGTAATGAGACTCCGCCAGTAGCAGATAATGAAATTCAGTCACCATTCAGGGGAGTCAAATGGACCTATGAAACTACTAATGAACTTTCATTGCTAGCCAGGGAAAATAAAAGTTCTTGTTTAAATGAATTATCTGAATATGATTATGAAGATATATTACAGAGTATTGAACAGATCAATTTATTCGTGCAGCAAGGGAAATTTGCATACACTACAGTTCAACACTTGCTACAGGTATTGGAGATCCTTAGGAATAAGAAATCGGCCAATCACCTGCTAAATAACCCAATGTATGTTTCTGCCACTAACACATTTGCAAACTATGATCAGCCGGAATGCTCAGCTGTTAAATATGCATGGGATCCTCCATTTGAGAAAGGAGAGATGGAAGCCCTGGTCTATGAATGGAAGAAAGATGCAAGTTCATTTTGTCAGTTTTACAGTGCAAAAAGTGAATTAGTATTGAATGCATGCATTAAGTCTGCCTATAACCTAATAAAAACTGGTGTGTGTGGGTATGACTTTGTGGCTCCATTGATCGATGTGTGGAGAATGATTCTGGACGATTTTTATGCGATTCAATCAGTTGATACCAGGGAAGACACACTGTCAAGTGGAGATTGTTCCACTTCCTCAGTTCCTGAGGACTCGCCTGCTTCAGCACCTTTGGCTGATTCAGCGAGTGATTCAGAGCTCCTTTTGTGTGAAATTGAAGTTCCTGTAATTCCACCCTGTACCATGGATAACTCAGTGTTACTTCCCAGTAAGACAGAAATTACTAATACTTCCTTAATCTTGCCCTGCACAAATTTCTCAGCAGAGGACCCAGAGGTCCTGCTGACTTCTGAGTCCAGCCTAGCCAGTACTCATGAGTCTTTGTTCAGTGAAACAGACACCAGAAAAATCTTGCCTGTCTCTGCAAACACTTCTGCAGAAATTACCTGTGTTAATAAAGTTCAACTCCTGTCTGATCCAGCAGATGCCAATAGATGCACTACATCAGTTTCTGAGTCCCAGCAATCCTGTCCAGAAATCTCAGAACCCCAGCATCTGAATTTTCCAATTTCACAATTGAATGGTGATTTAGATGCGCAAACATTGTGTTTTGATCTTCCTGTTTCTACACCTCACTCTAGTTTCATGAATAACTCAGAGCGTCTGCTATGTGAGTCCGAAATCGCAGAATTATTACCGTGTTCAGAAAATGTTCCAGTGAACTTGCCCTGTACCATGAATTGTGCAGTAGATCTCTCCAATGAAACTCAGGTCACAGAATCATTATGCTGTCCAGCAGGTGCTTCCATGGTTTTGCCCTGCAGTGTGGACTGTTCGGTGATCCTGTCCAGTGAAGCTGTGGTCACAGAGTCTTATGCTTCACCCAGTACTTTGGATACTTCAAACCCTCTAGCAGAACAGTCTGAGGCACTGCTTACCTCAGTTGGTGTTGCAGTAATATTCACTTGTCTAGCAGCTGTTTTGGAATTACAGTCTGCTCTAATAAAACTTGATGAATTTCTGCCCAGCGAAGCAGAAGCCATTGAAATATTGTCCTCGTCAGCAAGTGTGTTAGATACCTTGCCCTGTACACAGTCTGATTTAACCAATGTTGTTGAGTCCCTCTCCAGTGTTGTAACAGCCGAGGAACTCCAGCCCTGTCCTCTGAATGTTTCAAAAGTCTTGCCCTGTAACATGGATAATTCTGACTCGCTGGAAAAAATAATAGAAATCTCAGAATTTCAGTCCGGGTTAATGAGTGTTTCTGAAACCCAGCCCTGTATCCTGGAAAATTCTGGTTCTCTGGCCGGTGTGGCAGAAGTTCCTGAGTCCCCTTCCTGTCCAGTGAGTTACTCAGTTTTGCCTAGTTCAGTGGGGATTGCTGCACTACTGACTTGTTTTGCAGCCCTTCATGAGCTCCAATCCAGTGTATTTGATGAGTCTCTGTCTAGTCCAGAAGAAGTTATGGGAACCCTGTCTAGTTCGGTGCATACATCAGAAGATTTGTCCTGTCTTGTAAATGCCCCTGAACATGATTTGTTAATAACTTTGCTGGAATCAGAGACATCTAAGTCTGATCCTGCATTTTTTAGTGAGAATCCAGTAACTGTGAAGTCTAGTCATGATGATTTTTTTTTTGCCCAGTCCTGGTTTCGGTCCTACCTTGACTGACTTTGAGGTTTGCAGTTCCTTGACATGCCCAGAAGTCTCTCTTGTGCCGGTGTGCCCAGATGTGCTTCGTATGCCAGAGTGCCCAAGTGTGTCTGTGTTGGCGTGCTCACACGCTTCCCTAGTGGAGACATGTTCTGATGTTGCCGGTTGGCCTGCATGCCCGGAGATGGTTCTGGTCCCTAAAAACCCTGATCTTGATGTTTGTCCTTGTGACCCTGACTCTAGAGTTGCCCTGGGTTCCATAGGGGTTCTTGATGGTTCTCCATGTGAGCCTAAGGGGTGTTCTGACCTGTGGGGATCTCTTTGGAGCTTCCAAGTGTTCTGGGAGATCTCTGAGGAAACTTGTCCTGGTACCTTGGACTGGTTCAACGGTGGGTTTTGTGTTGGTGGGGACAGTTCCGGTGGGCATTGCAAAGGCTTTGGCGTTTTTGGACAGTCCCGGGAAGGCGGTGGGTATCGCTCAGAGAGTTTCTGGGGGCTTTTCTCTGGAAGTCGTGGTTCTGATGGGTATCACACTGAGGCTTGTGGTGCTGACGGGCATGGTTCTGTAGGTTCTGGTTCTGATGGGTCCAGTCTTGTGGGGACTGATTCTGGAATTTGGTCTTGCCGGGCTGTCCCGGTCATCATGAATTATCAGTCAGATTGTTTTGTTGGGAATTTCAGTTTCGAAAAGCGTCTGGTATCCGCTTTTAAGGGGGGGGTAATGTTATGATCATGTCTGCAGCGTTTACCGCTGGCTGCAGTGCTATTGTAACCCAAGCAGTTCTGATGTTATTACATGCATTTTCTTGCATAGTTTGGTTTGCACTTAAACTAGTTGCTGATTCCATCTGCAGTCACTCTGAAATTAATGACAGTTTAACATGCTCTTGTGTAAACAAACATTGTCTGCTGCAGTGGAGGGGCAGTCCCTTTCCTGCAGGCTGCATATCATTGTCTGCCTTTTCCTGCTATTAGCCTGTGATTAATTACCATTCACTTGTGTGGGAATCTGCAGGTCTGCTCCCATTGGATGACCTCAGTATAAAGAACTGCTTCCTGCAATGTCTCATGGGCTACCATAGTCTCAGATTCTATCTGTTACTCTGCTCGTGCCCCACCTCGTTCCTGGTCCGTGTGGACTGCGCTGACTCCTGCGAAGGGGTCAGCGAGTCCTCCTAGTTCTGCTCTTGTTCTAGAAGTTGTTACTTGCTTGTCTTGTGTCATATATTGGTTCATCGCCAATATATACGCATACTTGCGCATTTTGTTATTTTCCTTGTATTCGTGTTACGTTGATACATCAGTGTCGCTGATATATACGTACACGAACTGTTTATTTCCTGTGTTCAGTTAGTCAGTTTTCCAGCACGTTTTGGTAGTTTGCGCGTACCGTGAACACCCGTGCTGAGCTAGTTATCCTGTTCCTGGTCCTGTTTGTGGATTGCGTTCATCTCTGCGAAGAGATAACGAATCCTTCTGAATCCTGTTCTGTTACTGTTTGTGGATTGCGTTCATCTCTGCGAAGAGATAGCGAATCCTTCTGAGTCCTGTTCCCTGTATTACTCCAGTCCTAGTCAGCGTTCCTGCTTATGTCATATATCGGTTCATTGCCGATATATACATATGTTAGTCAGACCTTACAAATAGTTTCATTGATAGCTGTAATTGTAATACGCTAGGAAAACATACTTATTGTATATTTATCTGTGTTACGTTCATCTATCTCGATCCTGCTATTTTCTGACTATCCTGTCCTGTCTTTGTGAGGCACGCCATCGCCGCAACGCATTGGCTGCCTCATTCCAGTCTGTCTGGTTTTGGACGCTTGCTGTCGCTAAGTAGCCGCTAGCTAGCAAGCGTTCATTCTGTCTACTTGTTCTGATCTCCTCAGTCCTGGTTTATGCGCTCAGCGCTACTTTGCGCTGAGACGTTATTACGAAAGTGTTGATTGTGGCTGTTCGGATCTGCACCGGCTCTGTGCACCACAATCTCCTATTGGAGTCAGTCCTCTCCTCCACTAAACTGGGGATATCCTGATCCCTTGTGCTGGTGTGTGTACCTCCTTCACGTCAGCTTATGTGTTGTATGCTGACTGTGGAGATTACACCTCCAAGCTTAACAGGAATACTGGTGGCAGTCTCTGTTCATATGGATGCCTAATGTTTTTCAATGTGCTTCAGGGGTCATTCTGTACATTAGCCTTGGCAAAGGCAAATGACACTGGCGGTAATTGACGCTTAAACGCTGGCCATTCAGAGAAATGAACAGCCATCGGTACTATTGCTCACCATTGTTTACCGTCATTTGCGCAAACGCTGTTCCAGTCCCAATTATCCCTGTCGCCTGCACGGTGCTTAGCTGATCCCTGAAGCACCAGGGCCCATATGCAAGTCACCTTTTCACCTGAGCTTTCGCCTAGGAGATCATTTTTCATCTTGTATTTAAAATAATTTTTTAGTACTTTGCAATTGAAAAAGAACCAAAAAGTGGCCAAAAACATACTATCAATGACAGTTTGATTCAGGTGAACAACAGCAGAAAGTAGTATATGACCCAAAATGATTGATCATAATTGTTTTGGGTTACAGGCTCATGTCTGTACAGTGGTCACTCACTACTGAGCCAGAGCCTGTCTATAAGGGAAGAGCATCTCAAAATGAGACACAAAGGATCCTATCAGTATGGGGACAGCAATGGAGAAGGTAAGAATTGACGTAATAGCCAGTTTTTAAATTTGTCGGGAAATATTTTTATCCAAAGGAATCAGAATGCATTCTCAAGCATAGTGTGAAACAGGGTGGGAAGTATAATATCTATGGAAGGTATAATACCAAGACATGGCACCACATGTAAATGCCTGATAATTAACAATATTCTGTACTAGTGCAGTCACTTACAAGCTCTTTGAAGGTGCAGATGATAAATATTTGATGAATAGCATATGGCTGCATGAATCAATCACTAACTCCTGTACAGTACAATCAACTCCAAGCTAACCGCCATGTTACATGCTCAGTTCAGCTGTTTTACACTAAACAATTCTCTGCTGCACACATTCTGACTCCTGCTTACATATCTAGACTACATTAAAAGCCATAATGGATTATTAGCCTATAGGGGGTAAGCAACAACATGAATTATTAAACAGTATTCAGTTTTGCAAAACAAACCTGTTCCAAATTAAGTTAAAAGGCATTTTGTTGTATATGGAGGTGCCCCCTCCCTCCCTCCCCCCCCCCCCCTCACCCACCCACACGCTCTCCTTATCCCCCCATCACTATATAGGTATGGAATTTATTGAAAAATATTCACTCCCTAATCAGTGTATCCATATTTGCTTTAAAGGTCCTTTTACAAACATACTTAGGATTAGGAACGTGCTCATTTAAAGTGAATTGTGGTCATTTCTGACCTTCATTCCACACCAATATAGAAAAGACGGTGGAAGATGCACTGAGCTGCATCCAGCTGACACCTAAGATGGAACAAGGTCTGATGTGTCAGGACTTTCCTATCCCAATAGATAAGTACGGCTGGTTTCAGGACTCTGGATAGCTGGGTTAGATTTGGATTTGTTAATGTTGGGGTCAGTTTACGTTTAGTGTACTGTTACCAGTGCAAGTTAGAGGTTTTGTCTCAGGCTATCAAGTTAGCAAAAGTTCAACACATATTAGTTTTAGGTATCATTTAGGTAAAAAAAAATTGTGAACATAGCAGTTTGGCAAAAACATGCATGTAGTCAGCCTGTTCATTTTAGTGAGTAAACATTTCCATATGTTTAAGCATCCCAGCAACAGAACATTTTGAATTATTTTGAATTATTTTGTGCCCCCCTCACAGATAGCAGAATTAGGTAGTCTGTGAGTGCCCCTTCTCTCCCCCCTACAGATAGCAGTATGAGGTGTCCTCTGTGCCCCCTATTCCCCTACCCAGACAGTAGTACTAGGTCACTTCTGCCCCCCCCCCCCTCACCAAATAGAAGTATTAGGTAGCTTCTGTGCTCACCCCTCACCCCCCCCCCACACCTAGCAAAATTAGGTAATGTCAAAGACCCCCCACACTCACACAGATATTCACAAAGGAAGTATGTAGTAAATAGTCTCTGTAACCCTTCTTTCACCGCCCCTACATAATAGCAGTGATAAGCAGCCAGCCAGTGCCAATGGTGTTAGGTGCCCCCCCTTCTCCCCTTCATTAGGCATCAGTATCAGTCAGCTTCCCTCCTCCAGACCCGTGAAAGAAGTAAGGTGAGGAGCATACTATACTTGCTTTAAAGAGGAACTCCAGTGAAAATAATGTAGTAAAAAAAGTGCTTCATTGTTTACCATAATTATGTATAAATGATTTAGTCAGTGTTTGCTCATTGTAAAATCTTTCCTCTCCCCGATTTACATTCTGACATTTATTACATGGTGACATTTTTACTGTGGGCAGGTTATGTAGCTGCTCCTAGCTGTTTTGGCTGTTAGAGACAGCTGTAAACAGCTAATTCCTGTCTGTGAACATTGTTACATTGTGGCAGTTTGCCCAGAGTACCGCGGTCCCAGTGCTTCTTGTGGGAGGGGTTTCAGCACAAAATCATTCATACAGCGCCCCCTGATGGTCTGTTTGTGAAAATCATTATATTTCTCATGTAAAAGGGGGTATCAGCTACTAATTGGGATAAAGTTCAATTCTAGGTTGGAGTTTCTCTTTAAGGGGCCACGGTCCATGCTACTCCTCTCTCAAGATTATTTCTTAATATTTATTCATACGAATTTTGTAACATTAAAAGCGTAAAATGTCAAAGTATTTGCTGCCTAAAGAATCATGCATCCTACTCTTTATTCATCACTGTATGTTTCATGTATGCACCACAAAGCTGGTCTTGTTTGGATCAGCTTGCAATTAGCCATGGTACCTTATCTGTCCTATGTAAATCGTAAGTCACATTGCATTGCTCAGCAAATTCTTTCTTTAGTACCAATACATCTCTACCAGCACGTCCTCAGCATGCAAGACTAATCAATACAAAGGTTTCTAAAGAAAGAAACACATAATTACTTGGTAATGCACAAAAGATTTCAGAAACTGGCAGATGTATCAAACTGTCATTCCATTAAGTTATTTATTGTCTTCCCCCCACCCCATGAAAATGCAAATACTTTAGCTTTTCCAGCACCAGAAAACCTTAATGTAAGCAAAGCTCAGTGATATGAATGCATGGAGGAATACCATTTGGCAAATGATGGAATACTTGAAATTGGCACAAAAAGAAATGCCACTTATTAAGCTCAGTAAGCTTGTGGTTTACCAACACCTCCTTCGATACTAATCATTTACTGCTAGAGATTAGCCACCAGGACCAATAAGAAAAATATACCACTGTTAGTTACAGCTACATAGGAAAAAGTCATTTAATGTATATTTCACTTTGGAACAAATGTACATTGTGTATATAGTTTAAATTTTACAGTTTTTCATCATGGTAGTCCTTTAGGCCGGTTTTACATCTATTTTTTGCATTGCAGAGGGGATGCCCCTGCCTCATCTCATCACAACGCAAAAGGTGACAAACATAAGACCCTGCGGCAGAGTGCGCTGTCAGAGACATATGCATAGCGCCACCCCCCGCTCAGTGACCTACTCCCTTCTGGGCTGGAGGTACATCACTGGCATTTCCATTGGTCCATGCATGTGAGCCATAAAGCACCACGCTTTGTCCTTTACACTACACGTGTCGCCCATAGACTACCATTACCCCAAGCACCGTGTGCTTATGGTAACACACTGTTGCCCTTGCGTCGTATCGGATACTTTTGGCGCCCTCAAGGAATAGCAGTAAGTGTGAAAAGCTACATAGACTTTCATTGCTTTTGCGGCCTCCTGTGGCAAAATAGGGTAACAACGCAGGTTTAGCCTGCATGTGTAATACAAAAACCACAAAACTTAATTGAAAAAGCTTGCAAACACAAAAATATATATGTACTGATCATTATTAAAATATGCAGTCCATTTATACTGCAAACATGCAATTAAAATATGTCGATAAGACACCTCATGTTACGTCACACATAATAAACATACAGTAATTCTAAACCCGTTTTGGGCAGCAAGATACATTGCTTTTGTGTGATCCTACTGCCTGTCTATAGATGGTAGTTCAGTCCCTTATTTAAAGCACACATAGCATGCTGGTTCTCTATAAAGAGAATAACAATTTTTCAATAAATAAATGTATAACTGCATTTAAGTAAATAAACAGAATGCTCCAACCAGGTGCCATGTTTAACAACAGACACAGAAGGCCCATGCCAACAGGAGTGTGGTGCTAAAAACATGACTGACTAAGGCCTTTATTTCTAAAACTCTTGGGGATGAGGGACTAGCAAGCAAAAAAAAAATCCTGAAATCTAATGCCCGGTTCACACTGGCACAGATGGAAAACTGATCCATGTGAAAACTTATACATGGAACAGATGAGCTTTTAAATGCATCCATTTCCCATCAGTTACCCTCTGTTCTGTTAGCTCGCAGTCAATGGGACGCATCCGTCGACCCAAGAAAATCACCACAGACCCAAACTTGCGATGGAATGGATCATATGGATCTGTTTGAACGGACCAATTAGTTAACCTGCTGAGCGGTCTGGACGAGCTCAGCTCGTCCAACACCGCCAGAGGCTGCCGCTCAGGCCCTGCTGGGCTGATTTTCGTCAAATAAAAAGCAGCACACGCAACCGGCACTTTGCCAGCCGCGTGTGCTGCCTGATCGCCGCCGCTCTGCGGCGATCCGCCGCGAGCAGCGGCGAAAGAGGGTCCCCCCAGCCGCCTGAGCCCAGCGTAGCTGGAACAAAAACTTCCGGCCAGCGCTAAGGGCTGGATCGGAGGCGGCTGACGTCAGGACGTCGGCTGACGTCGATGACGTCACTCCGCTCGTCGCTATGGCGACGATGTAAGCAAAACAAGGAAGGCCGCTCGTTGCGGCCTTCCTTGTTTATTCTGGGCGCCGGAGGCGATCGGAAGAACGCCTCCGGAGCGCCCTCTAGTGGGCTTTCATGCAGCCAACTTTCAGTTGGCTGCATGAAATAGTTTTTTTTTTATTTAAAAAAAACCCTCCCGCAGCCACCCTGGCGATTTAATCAGAACGCCAGGGTGGTTAACACTTGATCTGTTCACATCCATTCTGTTCCATTCCGCTAAACCATCTGTTTTTTTTAGGCCAATGTGAATGGGGCCTGACCAAGGATTTATAAAAATCTGTCTTCTGACCTAGTTTCATACCTGGGAAGAGTAACGGATCAGAAGAACTCAGTGGACTCTACTTACAATCCAGGCCTCAAATCCTATCACACAGCTCAGTGACGCCACTACTCCGGCACCATGTACCCCCATTTCTGTTCCCACAGAACATAACACACAAGCCGATAAGATAAAGATGTGTAGTGATAGCGTACAATCAATAATATTTATACTAACATATTGATCATCTGCATTTGTAGATATGTAGGTATGGCAAAGTACCTAATACTCAGTATGTACTCTATAGTGTACAACATGCCAGTAACTTGGATGCCACAATCCAAATTAAAATGAAAAAATGATAATGATAAATAATATTGTCAAAGAAAAATAAAATCTTACCTTGCATTGTTATCTTGGTGGGTTCTGCAAATAAAGGAATGAGCAGGAGGTAGATGAGGTAGACGAATGATATTCCATTGTACCGGAACATGCATGCTGTAAGAGCGGATAAGACAACATACGTGAGGAATAGATAAAAATGTGTAACGCACATTTTACATACATGAGACACACTATATAGTAATATACTTCTAGCTATATGTAGTGTTGAATTGTCAGTTTATACATTTAAATGTGAGATAATTGCAGGGACTTCCCGATGCACCTATGAGAACACACTTTACAATGATATAGATTATCAGCCTTAGGTTAGAAAGCAAGAACAATCTTGCTAGTGCAGTCTGAATTGTGGTGAGTATTGCATTTTAAACATCGAAAAGTCTACACAAATTATATTGCATAGCATTGAAACTGTAACATGAATAATTTTCATATACTGTATTGTATATATAGAGACTGATTCAATCATAAACCAAGATTCAAATGTTTACAAAAAATCAGTGAGAATGGCTGATTACATTGTAAACTAAGCAGACTCAATCACCAAAAAGTTGCAAATATGCACAAAGTACATTTAAAGTGTCTGATAACATTATTACAGGCAGATACACAATGGCACCTCAAAAACGGACATGGAGTTCCTCCTGAAATAGCTATTATACTTTTCACTTGGGATTTTAGTGTCCACATATGCTTAAAAACAAAAAAGGACTTATCCTATTCTATTAATAGTTTGTGAACTTCTCTTGAAAAATGCTCAAAAATCCCAAAATTATAAAAAATAAATAAATAAATAAAAAGTAATTGCATGCTTTCCTCCTAAGCCTAACAAGGTTTGATACATCCACTGTTCATCATCACAATGGGATATTGCAGGGAGTGATGTTATCAAACTGGGTCAGACAGATAATTAGTGCAAGGCTTCGGCCCCCAGCCTCTATACTCACTGCTCTTAATCTGTAAAGGTAGCCCATACACTGGTCGATTTGCCATCAGATTCGACCAACAGACAGATCCCTATCTGATCGAATCTGATCAGAGAGGGATCGTATGGCTGCCTTTACTGCAAACAGATTGTGAACCGATTTCAGCCTGAAACCGATTACAATCTGTTGTGGTGGTGCTGCCGCCGCTTCCCCCCCATCCCGCATACATTACCTGCTCCGCTGGTGCGACTGCCCCCGGTCACCGCTCTTCTTCTCCGTCTCCGCTCTGGTCTGGTCTCCGGCATGCTTCCCTTCTTCCTGTCTGGGGGAAGTTTAAACAGTAGAGCGCCCTCTACTGTTTAAACTTCCTGCCGGGACAGGAAGAAGGGAAGCATGCCGGAGACCAGACCAGAGCGGAGACGGAGAAGAGCGGAGACCCGGGAGTCGCGCCGGCGGAGCAGGTAATGTATGCGGCTCTATTGCGTCGGTCGTCGGGCACTCGAACGCCGCTAGCGATGCGCTCTTTACCCGCGGGCGATCGACGGTTATTTTCCGCACGGCGCGATCGACGGGATCGGACGGAATGGATCAAAATTCGGCGTGTAGCGTGAACGATTGGCAGCAGATTCGATCCCAGTGATCGAATCTGCTGTCGAAACGGGCGCAAATCGGGCCAGTGTATGGCCACCTTAACTCATGCAAGTCCTGAAGCGTGGTTCATTGCATAACTGAGCAGTATTCTTTTCTCAGTCAGCTGTTTTTGAGATTTCACACTCAGACCAAAGTTGCTGGGTGTAATGTAAAGCTTTAAAAAGAACAAAGTCCCAATGCCTTGTTTTTCCAGGGACTGTATTCTTTTTATCAAGCTTTACATTGCTCTCTAGTAGATAGTCAACAAGACTTTAAAAAATGTATTTTACATGCAGTTTGATAGATCAATGAAAATCCTTCTCAGTAAGGATTCTTATTGGTTTAGCTCAGGGACCAATGAGGAGCATCGGCGGGAGCTTCAAATGTGCTTTGCACAGTATCACAGAGCAACAGAGGAGCGATGTTTCGGGCAGTGCCCACACTGCAGAGTGAGTAACAACCAGGGGATGCATGGCTGAGCTTCCGGGGGGATTGGCGCTGCAGAAACGGGTACCGACGCTGGCAAATGATCAGCAGGTAATGACGGGCCGCGGTGCTAGTGCAGTGGGGAGTTCTACCTTATTGTCACCTGATTTTTGCCAATTGGATCAGATCCTTAATTTTAGTATTTAGATTGTATTGTTCCCTATTATCATTTTCCTAGATTAATACTGCATATTCAGTTCAGTAAACCTTTATTCTTTTATGATATATTACACTGTATACATACCCACACAAGCACAGCAGGCATTCTGTCACCTTGAGTTCTAATCTTCTGCAACAGGCCAAGGCTGTAACAGACACTACACATGAATGGGCCCCTGTGTTCTCTCAAACTCTAGTTAACCTGGTACCGCGAGAGAATTTCAGGTCTAGTGAGTGTAGCGCTTGCCACATGGCTTCATTCATTCATTTAAACAGGGCTCAGCTCTCGGTGCACACACAGCTGTTTCACTGGCGTGCCTGTTTCTGCATAAAGAGGCACATCTAGCAATAAAAGTTTAAGGCTTGATTTAATGATTTCATGGTCTGATATGGTAAACTAATATTTTTACAGCTCAGTGTTTCAACAGAAATTGTCATCGCTATGAAAAATTCAAAGCCCCTTTGTAAAACCATTGGGATACTCATAGAAAATGAACTTCGTAACATAAGAAAGGCCTGTAATGATTTACGACCTGTCTAGGTTCATTTCTGTCCTTTCACTTCTAGTAAATTAAATTGACATTAAAAACTTCTGTTGGGAGAGTGAGCTGGCAAGATGACAGCTTAACAATCTGACGCTAACATGCATCAATCATCTGCAAATCATAGGATGCTTTACTCCAGCTAAGAACTAGAACTACAGCGATCAGCAATATTTCTGGAGATACTTAAGTGACTCGGCAAGTACAGAGGAACACAATTTTTTTCAGGCAACCTACTAAATATCTTCTGGGTGGTTCAATAAAAAAGTAAATGAAATGTCAGGATAACATTAAAGTATCCAAAGAAAGTCTTTAACAGGAACTTTTTATTGCTACTTCACCATATACACACAATTGATCATAAAAATGATAGTTTTGGGTCCACACAGAGTCCCCTTTGTCAAGACATCATTATCGTAACTGTGCCTTGACAAAAGGACACCCTGTGTGGCCACTAAACAATTGTCGGTTTTATGATCGATTGTCTGATGGAGCAATAAAAGGTTCCGGTTCAAGTGGTGTGCGGACCTTCTTTGGATACTTGTGCGGACTTTGGCTACTTGGTCCTGCACCCACCCCCTCTGTTGGATGTTGGAGTGGGAACTTTGGGATTACTAGGATAACATAAAAGCCTAGTACACACATTTTTAATAATGATTGGCCAATCACTTACCAATTTTACCACCTCCATGTATTATGAGAGTTTACCTACACAATCTGCTCATACAACAGCAACAACCAACATTTGCAAAGCACTATTCTACCATAGGACTCAAAGTGCATAAGCATTGTTCTTAGTCATAGTATTCAATATCTGTTGACCGTCATACTACATAGAGGTGGTAAAATTGGTCAGTGATTTGCCAATCTTATTTGAAAGTGTGCATAACCTTCCTAATGCTATCAACACTAGCTGCTTCAGGAGTAAAGCCACTTAGGAGACCACAAGCCCAAATGTCTCTGTAACTTATTTTCTTTGACAAGCCTGCCATTACAGACAACTATTCATTAAAGTGGACCCAAATTAAAAATACAAGATTTCAGAAATAAAATCTATTTTCTAAATTATAATAATAAATAGCAGCCTTTTTTCAGCTGCATGATGACAAATATAAAATATTTTACATTTATTGAAGGAACCCCTCCCCTTCCTTTCAAATTGCCGGGATTTTTCCGGCAAACTGGTGGAGTAGATGGTGTCCTGCAATGGAGGAATTGCTAATGGATGCACCCAGTATAACCCTAGCTATGAAAAGAGAAGGGTGAAAAGCATGCACTGAAATGATCATAGGTTTGAAGGAGTGTTTATTTATCTTTGTATGTGTCAGAGTGGTGCAACTAAATATTTTTAATTAAAAAAATGTTTGGTTTGGGTCCACTTTAAATAAAAAAATAAAAAAAGAATCAACATACATATATTGCAATAGACAAAGTGAAAAACAAATGTTCACATTCCCAGAGTGAGACACCATCAGAAACATTTATTAGTTTTAGTTTATTTTTCCTTTTGTAAAGCATTTGAGGTTCCCACCCTGGGATCTGCAGCAACCAGAAGCTTTAGCAATATAATTCCTATCTGTCCACTAGAGGTCACTGATAGTAGATGTGAAATAGGCTACTCATTCAGAAAAACTGAGTAGAGTATTCTGGTTTGAGATAAGTGCACTGGTTTTGACCTCAGTCAGCAGTACCCGTTGTGCTGTAAGTTCTTGAAATGCTTTGATCTCTCTCTACTGACAGAAAATATAGAAACTGAAAGCAGAAGTACTCTGTTATTGCCTCACACTGCCCCTAGTGACTAGTGGCCATAAATACAAATTTCAGCAGTACTATTTAGAAGCAAGAAAATGTAACAAACACAAAGTAAAAAAATGTGCTAAAATAAATTGGCCTGGAGCACTTGCAAGCCTCTGAATAAATTGACTGCTGAATCGGTAGAAGCAAGGAAATGTAACAAACACAAAGTAAAAAAATGTGCTAAAATAAATTGGCCTGGAGCACTTGCAAGCCTCTGAATAAATTGACTGCTGAATCGGTAAAAGGAAATAAATATGGCAGCCTCCATATGTCTTTCACCTCTGGTTCCATTTAAGCAGTATAACGTGTAAAATGTCTTATGTACAATGAGTAGAGGGGTAATGCTTTATATGTAATGTTTTGCATTACGCTCTACTAAGACTTTACATGCATTATTCTGCTTAACACAGTCTACTAAATATACCTCATACTCACAAAAAGGCAGACAGAAAGATGTGGTTCTTGATTTCCGCCCATTATATGTTTAACGATAACAGATAAGCTACATTCTCCATCAGCAAACAGAAAAAAAAAGTTAGCTACCAATGATTGCCTTTAGGCTCCGTTCACACTTAAAGCTGCAAAACGCCGGCGATTACCGCTAGTGTTTTGCGGGAGTGATATTTCCGCGATTAACGCAGAAAAAATCACTGGACACTGTAGCATTTTGGGAGCGATTGCGATTAACGGTGCTATGCATGCTAATCGCGATCGCTAAACTTGAATTGCCGGCAAACCGCTGCATGTAACATGTTTGCGGTTAACGCTTACCGCAAACGCGGCAGTGAGAACACTGCCATAATGTTACATGTGCTAGCGGTTTGCCTTAAGCAGGAATCGCCCGATTGCCACTCAAGTGAGAACGAGCCCTTAGTGATCGAAGCGAACAGGGGGAGGATTTATGTCATCAAGGCTGTTCAGTGTGTTCTGTGGACATTTTGCAGCGTACACCAGAAAGTGTGAAAATGTAATGGTTCACTAAAATCAGCAGCCATAACCTAGAAATCAGAGCATAAATACAATACACCTAGTTAAAGGATTAAATATAAATACTTTAGAAATGATAACTTTTCCTTCGATGGTTTTCAGCATGGATTCACTTGAAAACACAACAGGAGACATCTGATACAAGTCATGACTGTTTGCTTTAGACTAAATTGATTAGTCTTGTCGTCTTCTGAGGGTTCGATGAATGGTGTGTTTTTGTTGTTGCCAGAGAGTTTCTCATTTTTTTTCCCAAGAGAAATTAATTATAGCTGATGAAAGGTCCTGGGGTAACTTTAGGTCAATATTTAGAGTCGGATTAAATGGTTACTGTTATAACACATTCAGCTTTTGAATGGACATTATTTACTCATGAACAGTATTTTCCATTGTATCTTTGATCTTTATATGATATACTGAGGCATCGGTATTATTATCCAGAGAAACATAATGCTGGGAGGATGGAGGATAATCTCCTTCATTACCCAGTATATGGATAAATCAAACCAAATGCCTATTTTATAATTCACCCATTCTAAACTCTCTAATCAAGTAAATATTCAGATGAAGTGTATTCCTGTTAAACTGAAAGGAAGAGCTATATATACAGTACATATGCTACACATACATATATGCATGGAATAGTAAACCTGAATATGTGTGTTGTGAGAAATTGGAGATCAAAGGGATCTCAGCACCAATTTTATAAAATAAACATCCCCTAATGGACCTTTTTAAAATGGTGTGGACCGTTGGTTGGGGGGAGGTGATTAGGATTACTTAGCCTGTCTGTGTGCGCTGCCATATTCTCCATCTACAGCAGCTATAGCAGTTTCAAGCTCCTGTGGCAGTGTTGCACATTACCGGCCACCACAATGTATGCTGGGAAATGTAGTCCTTCAATGTAAGTACATCTCTTGGCTGGTAGATAAACATCGCAACACATTAAAGGACTACATCTCCTAGCATGCATTGCAGGGAGCGCTTGCTCTGGATGGAAAAGTTGGCAGATCGAATACACATGGGGGCTAGGAAGCAGGAATGTAGTTCTTTGTCACAGTCCTTAATGACCCACATTATTTACAAATCTACCTTGCATACATGGGCAAAGTTTAAATGTGTACCTGATGGTGTGTTCCACAGCTGGCCAACGCATGTCCTAAACAAAACTCACAATGAACCAACTGACTAGGGTAATTTCCCCTATTTGATAAAGCTGTTTGTCCATCTGGCAAAATCACAGAAGACTATCATGTGACTCCTGACACTCTGAACCTGTGGTCACTGTGTGATGGCATAGGTGACATGAAATTGTTCTCCATTGTCCCAAAGCATCTGAGTTCCCCCAGCAAACTAGAATATGCCATTAATAAACATAATCAGCTCTCCAACAATGCTCCATAATATCTCAATTATATGTTTTTACAGCTACAGGCTATTGCTTATAGGGTAAATTCTATCTGCAGTTTTGCCAGTTCACCATAAAAAGCCATTACATTTCAGCTTCACTTTGTTTTCTTTAACCACTTCAGCCTTCAGTCATTTTCACCTTATGCATCCGAGCAATTCCCCCTCCCCTTTCATTCGCCAATAACTTTATCACTTCTTATCACAATGAATTAATCTATATCTTGGTTTTTTCTACCACTAATTAGGCTTTTTTGGGTGGTACATTTTGCTAAGAATGATTTTTTATAAAAGCATTTTAACAGGAATTATTATTTGGCCACAAGATGGGCACAGTCAATTTTTTTTGTCCTGTAAGTGAGCACTCTCACTTACAGGAAGTGAAGGGAGGACAGGAAACTTCTGAAAGAAGCCATCTGTCTTTCTAACGGGGACTTAGATCAATAAATGGGAACTGTGTTCTCATTCATTGATCTTTGGCCTGATGGGCGGTGGCACGGGAACGCGCGGGAGTGCGCAGCAGCACACTAGCAGCCTTTTGGACTTAGCAGCTACGTCTAAAAGGCAAAATAGTTAAAGAGGAACTGTTGCAAAAATCTTAAAATTTAAAACACATACGAATAAGAAGTACATTTCTTCCAGAGTAAAATGAGCCATAAATGACCTTTCTCCTATGTTGCTGTCACTTACAGTAGGTAGTAGAAATCTGACAGGTTTTGGGTTAGTCCATCTCTTTATGGGGGATTCTCAGCATTACCTTTATTCTTTATAAAGACATTCCCTGAAAAAGGTTTATACAATGATGCTGCATACCCTCCCTGCTCACCGTACACTTTTTTGGCAGTTGGACAGAGCAACTGCCATTCACGAAGTGCTTTTAAAAATAAAGAAAACCCTAAGAACTCCCTATGAGAAAATAGTGTGAGATTTCTACTACTTACTGTAAGTGACATCAACATAGGAGAAAGGTAATTTATGGCTCATTTAACTCCGGAAGAATTGTACTTCTTATTTGTATATGTTAACTTGTATTTTCAATTTTAAGATTTTCACGAGGTCCTTTAAATCACTGGTGTGGAGGGGAGCCTGCATGGTGGGTGGATTCTGTTGCAACAGAGTTGTGAATACATGTAGTAATTAAAAAAGGAAAAAATAAATGAGAATACAAGAGATTGGAAGGAAGTCTCAGCAATGATTGGGTAGTGGGTCGGGATCGGTTGAAAAGGGCGCCCGAGCTGCCTGTATGAAAAGGGCGCCGCCATAGATATCAATGTTATTTCTGGAAATATGGGCTACAAGGTGTAGAAAAGGGCGCCCGAGTTTTGATATAGGCTACAAGCGGGCTCCCCTTTGTAGCCCATATTTTTTCGGCTACAAGGTTTTCGGCTACAAGCGGGCTCCCCTTTGTAGCCCGTATTTTTTTCGGCTACAGTATGGTGCCCCTCTGTAGCCCATATTATTGCCTTTTTTTTGTAGCCTAAGTTTTTATATGGGCTACAAGCGCTGGAAGCCGAATTATTTCATTCCCCCACTATCCATGGCGGCCTGGAGGGGGAATAGTAATTAACACATCCCGGAGTTTTTTTCTAGCCGAAGTTTTTATATGGGCTACACCAGGCGCCTTTTTTTTTGTAGCCGAAGTTTTTATATGGGCTACACCAAGCGTCTTTTTTGTAGCCGAAGTTTATATGGGCTACACCAGGCGCCTTTTTTGTAGCCGAAGTTAGTATATATATGGGCTCCACCAGGCGCCCTTTTTTACCGGCGCCCTTTTCATGTAGACCCAGTGGGTCTGCCTATTCCATGCTGAACTTAGCCACTCCACAATGGCTTAAGCAGTGCCAGCTGACCGATATTTCTGGCCAATTAGGACAGTGAATTCCTAAGACTAATATGAAGTGGAAAATGTTCTCAATAGGTAGATCTCCACCAAACAAGAAAATAAAGAAGCTGCAGGCCAATCAACACTGCAAACTGGCAAATAATAAACTGGGTGTTGATTAAAATGGATAAATCCCTGCTGATTCACAGCTCCTGTTCTCAATGAACGAGATTCATCAAAATCTATCTGCTACCAATAGGAATTCATTCCTCTGATGTCAAAGCAGCAAATTGAGAGTTCTGATTGGTCTACCTAGGTCCAGCACTTTGTACTTTGTGCTTCACTTTATGAGCGATCGTTCTGAATGTTGCCAATGGAAAGCCACAATAACCTAAACATCCTAGATAACAGTGGGCAGATGTAGATTGCCAACATCCGGTAGAGTGTTTCTGTGAAGTTATCTAGCAGTACAATCAGCTGAAGCATTTAGGTAAAATTAAAGTGACAAAACACAGCACATAAGCTGCACATCAACCAGCAACACACCATCTGCTCTTGATCCAAATAAGTGCAAATCAAATTAACAAATGAAAATTGCGTAGAATAAATATCAGCAAACCTTCTGGCTGTCTAGTTATGAGCAAACTCCAAGCAATCAAAACTGACATTAGAAAAAAATATTGTGAAGCTCTAAGCACTTCTGCTGACATAGCTGGAGAAATACAGCAGAACAAATAAAGACAACTTTTCCTAACATCCAAGTCAATAAAGCTATTCACAGCTGGCTGAGCAACTAAAATGCTTCCCGCTGTTCTATGGGATCATAGAAATAAAGTGTAGAATGTACACAGCTTAAAAGATGTTCCGCCTTGGACGGTATCTGATTTATGACGCTTGATGACATCTCCTTTATAGAAATGAGGTGCTAACTGACACAGCCGTACTGCAATAAACCTGCTGAAAGAGCGGCCTCAGCACAATGCGGTACATGAAATGGCTGTGGTACACCTCTAGAGAGGCCTTGGTTATGTCAGTCCTCCTGTACTTGCTTTATAACACCAAGGTACCTGTTCATTGATAGGTTGTAAAGCTGCAAAATGTACTGTATATTATATCAACACTATAATAGGGTCCTATTTTTAAATCTGCAAAGTGACACATTGTAAATCTCATTTAAAGTGAACCCAAGGTGAAATTAAACTGATGAGATAAACAACTCTATTTATCCTCTAACTCCCCCAAAAATCCTTTTTTTTAGATATACCATGGTTTTATTTTGTATTTAAACATTTACAAAGTAAAATTAATGTTTTGTTGTCGCTGCTCAATGGCAGCCTATTAAGTGTCCCTAAATCAAAATACATGAACTATCTCCCTCTGCTCTCAGAAGTTGTATTCTGCCAGGAAAACTTTTGTGGCTGTAAAATGCTTATCAGTAATGTTTACTATATTCCTGACAAGGTACCAACAACACAGAAACTGTCACTTGGCTAAAAATTAACTCTCAGGCAGCAAAATAAAACAAGTAAAACAGCCTGGTGATTAATATGTTTTGCACTGTACAGGCACCTGTTTATCTTATCACGTCGCCTCGGCCACTTTAAATAACACATTATACAAAGAAGAAAAAAGAAAATTTGGTCCGCTTCAAAGTTGTACCAACAGTTTATTTGGGACTTATCCCAGAACAGCCACAAAAACGCTCAGCTAACATGTTACCATCACAAGAGTAGCGGTGCGTCCACCTTTTTCACATTATACAAAGAGCTCCAAACCCTCAAGTTGGCAAAGTGTGTTCACTTTTGCTGAACAAACATACAGACTGGTCACACACATGAAGACTTTAATGCCATCTTCTTAAACTATTGATTTTAAAATCTTTGCAGAAAGGATAATAATCATTTAACGGTTTCAAAAATATTTATTTGATCTGATCTAAGTTTTGAAGCTCTCCTGCTTAATACAATGATCACAGTTGTTAGTTAAATGAGAGCAATTAATTGATTGCTCCTAATTTCAATTTTCCATAACTGGCCTGCAGTCACCCCACATTCCATTTGAGTGGTGTAAAAAAAAAAAAAAAATATGCGATGCAGATAAATTGGTACAAACTCTTCCAAACTATCCATTGCCATAAACTGAGCCCATATCACCCTGCTACTGGACTCTCCAAATATTCACCAATGATTCACTCTACGTGCACCAATGAATATTTACTGAAGAGCTCTTCTTCACCACTATTATTTATTAATCAATCACCCCTGCCTAGTATAGCTTGCCAACATATGGATTTAAGGAGCATACACACATGCAATTTTGATTGGCCAATTTTACTACCTTCAGGTAGTATGAGGGCCAATACACTTTAAATATTATGAACAGATTGTGTAATTAAACTCTCATACTACATGGAGGTGGATAAATTGGACAGTCATTGACTAATCAAAATTGGAACATTAGATTTAAAGTTGAATTCAAACATATATATATATATATATTACCCGGTATAAGTGCCTGAATCTGTTTTTAACATTGGTTTACTGTTAGGCCTGCAGAAATTAGCCTAGGAGATGCTGGTGCAGTACTGTGAGCAAATAGGACTCCATTAATTTCACAGTCCTTTCAATCTAATGTCTGGTAAACACTCCCAATGTCGATTGGCCATTCCCTGGCCATTTTTTTCAACTCCGTGTAGCATGAGGGAGGGGGCCGCAACATATTTTGAATAGTATGAACAGATTGTGTAGGCAAGCTTTCACACTATATGGAATTGGTAAAATTTGCCAATCAAAATTGTATGTGTGTCTCACGATTAAAACTTGGTACACACTTTCAATTATGATTGTCCAATCACTGACCAATTTGACCACCTCTGTGTAGTATGAGGGTTTACCTGCACAATCTTTTCATAGTATTCAATATCTGATGACTCTCATACTATATGGAAGTGGTTAAATTGCTCAGTGATTGGCCAATCATAATTGAAAGTATGTACTAGACTTTAATCTCCTTTTTATGTTGATTTCAATATTATTTGCTATAAATATAGGTATGTTTCCACTATTCTACTGGTTATCTTTCTAATTTTCAGACATGCTGGATCTTTACACATTCCATCCGAGGCTGACATTCCTCCAGTCTTTATAAACTAGAACAATAATTTCATGATAATGTACATACTGTATAACAACTAATTAATACCAATACATACATCTGGAAAATGTAGTGTCACCAATACTGCAATATTGGTAAATCAATGAGGAAATTATCATCTGATCACCTATACTCAGAACAGCCATGCCTGTAAACACTGCCCCGCCCCCTGAGCATTCCTGCTAATGTCTGCAGGTGTCTGATATCCTGTATAACAACGGTCATGAATTCTTGCATTGATCTTGAGCGTGATAACGGGTTGCGTCACCTTGTCATTTATTTCCAGGGAAAAAAAGACTCGTCATGCAATGCAAAAATAGTACCAAAATACTTTTCATAATCACACACGAATACATTTTTGTTTAAGCCAAATTTATCAGTTGGAAAGCTGTAGTGTCTAATATCTTAGAGGAAGAAAAATGGACTTATACCACTCACTACAGTCTGACCAACCTGCCAATTCCTGCAGGCTGTTCACCTTTAATGCAGCCACATAAATATGCTATTGATCTTGCTGTGACCTCAACAAAGCATAGCTGCAAAAGGGAATGTGAGGACAGAAAAACAAGACATGGAGGAACAAAGGATTGTATTTATATAGGAAATGAACAGTTATATGTCTGCACACATTTTGCTACAGTACAATATAATATATGCTGGCAGCAACCACACACCACTCAGAGATATCAGTTCTACTAAAACATAGGCAATTCACCTAGTGTTTATAAAGCCAATGGAGGCATCAGCTGATCATGTGACTTAAAGGAAACATAAAGCAAATTGTGTTTCCCACGATATACTTAGCGGGGGCTTCCTACAGCCCCTTGCAACCGACATGTCCCATGCAGCACTCCACTCGCAGCCCCCGGCCCGGGGTCCCAGCCGGTGTATGGCAGACCTCAAGGTCATCCTTACTGCACCTGCGTGAAGCGCTACTGTCAATCAAGTCCACATTGTCCGCAGCATACTGCGCAGGTGCAGAACTGGGGGTACTTACCTCGGGAGGAGGAAGCCTCTGGATCCTATTGAGACTTTCCTCATCCTCCTCTGTCCCACAGTGGCAGCACTGGCCCCCTGAGCGCAGTAGTGCCTGCAATATTTACCTTCCCCGGCTCCAGCACAGTAGCGACTCTCCACTTGGGGTAAGGCGGAAATAGCCGATCCTGATCGGGTCCGCTTTACTTTGTGCCTGCGCAGTAGAGCAGAGGCGATTGGGATCGTCTATTTCCGCCTGACCCCGAGCCGAGAGACGTTACGTTACAGAGCCTGCAGAGCCTGCACTGGACCCGGGAAGGTAAATATTTACTTGGCCGCCATTCGGGGACCGTTAGCGCTGCCACCACGTGATGTAGGTGGGCGGGGGAATCCTCGATAGGATCCAGAGGCTTCACCCTACCGAGGTAAGTACCCCCCAGGAGACGTTTTTAAAGTTACAGGTACGCTTTAACATTTTATTGACATGTACCCCTTTTAAAAGTCTTTGCTTACAAAGTGCCCTCTGATATGGTGAAGAGTATCTCAAGTAAACCTTGACACAGATATATTTAATAGTAGTACAAGGTAATTGTTTCTAAAATGTTTGTATGCATTTCCTATTGCTTTCAATAAATTAAAACACTAATTTTGTGTTGTTGATATAGGACTTATCATTTTCTAGAAAATCTAATTTGTTATACTTAACTATATCATACCCAAGTACCCCCTGCACTCATCATAAGTACTTCTTGGGGTTCGCGTAACACACATTGAGAACCTAGGTATTAATAGACCACTATCCCGAAATGAAAAATTTTAAATATACAGTTGTGTTCAAAATTATTCAACCCCCACTGAAATTGAGTGTTTTGGCCAGTTTGACATTGATTTTGATCATTTCATTCATCTTGTTTACAATTAAATCAAAGAGGCACTTGTAAGTCATACAAATATAACATAAAATTTATAATGATATAACCACAAATGTCTTTTCTGTGCTCACATCATTATCATTTTTATTCAACCCCCAAGTGACATTAATTCTTAGTACTTAGTACAACATCCTTTTCCAGTTATAACCGCTTTATAAACGTGAAGCATAGCTTAACACAAGTGTCGTGCAGCGATCTACGGGTATCTTAGCCCATTCTTCATGGGCAAAAGCCTTCAGTTCAGTCACATTCTTAGGCTTGCGCGCTGCAATGGCTTTCTTTAAGTCCCACCAGAGGTTCTCAATCGGATTTAAGTCTGGTGACAGCGATGGCCACTCCAAAATATTCCAGCCTTTAATCTGCAACCATGCTCTAGTGGACTTGGAGGTATGCTTGGGATCATTGTCCTCTTGAAAAAGTCCAACGTCTCCCAAGCCTCAGGTTTGTGACGGACTGACTCACATTTTCATCCAATATCTCCTGGTACTGAAGAGAATTCATGGTACCTTGCACACGCTGAAGCTCCCCTGTACCTGCAGAAGCAAAACAGCCCCAAAGCATGATTGACCCCCCGCCATGCTTCACAGTATACAAGGTGTTCTTTTCTTCATAGGCCTTGTTCTTCCTCCTCCAAACATAGCGTTGATCCATGGGCCCAAACAGTTCTAATTTTGTTTCATCAGTCCACAGAACACTATCCCAAAACTTTTGTGGTAGTGTTCTGTGGACTGTCAAACTGGCCAAAACACTCAATTTCAGTGGGGGTTGAATAAATTTGAACACACCTGTATGTCTATGCATATGAATAAAGTGAACATCTGTTCCAGTGTGATATGCACTGTGTATGCATATATATATACATATATATATATATATATTTTTTTAATGTTGCCTACACCACTTACAGTAGGTTGTAAAAATCTGACAGGTTTTCGACTAGCTCATCTCCTCGTGGGGGATACTCAGGGTTTTCTTTATTTTTTAAAAGCACTTACTAAACAGTGTACAAGATACTAGGGAAGCTGAGCAACACCTTTGGATAGATGCTTTCATAGTGCTTTTGAAAAGAACAAAGGGAATACAAAGAACTATGTTTCGGTAAAAAAAACAGGTGGAAAAAAACTAAATTTGGTGCGTCTATAGTACAGGACTTTTTCCTCTCGAGCTGTCTCTAAGTTACTCTAAGCTACACTGCCCAACTATACTACACTAACACCTGCGGCCTTCACCAGCTATACTGCGCTTCACTACACTAACCCCTGCTGCCCCACCAGCTAAGGTACACTACACTGCACTGCACTACACTACACTAATCCCTACTGCACCCACCAGTTACACTGAACTATACTGCACCGCACTACACAAACACTACATTACACTGTAATGCACTAACACTACACTACACTAACACTTCAGTACTCTCTGACCTCACCTGATCCTGCCGCCGTGCTCCTCTCCCCCGCACTCTGGACCTGCTGACAGATGCACTCCTCTACTCCTCCTACAGATATAGCAGTACCCTGCGGCTGCCTGTTGCTGTACAGCTCCAGATCCTACATTCCTCATGGCCTCCATACTCCCATATTACTGGTTCTGTTACTGTAACCCCATCAGGGCACATGTGCCAGGGTCATTCATGGCAGAACCAGTAATAAGGAAGTACGGTTGCCATGAGCAACGGTGGACCCGGAGCTGTATAGTGGCAGGTGGCCATAGTGTACCAGTAAATCTGCAGCTGCAGGAGGAGAAAGGGAATGCATCTATGAGCAGGATCGGAGTGAGAGGGGGGAGGAGCACGGCGGCAGGATCAGGTAAGAGCTTCCCTGTGCACCTTACACAACATTTTATTTTATCTTCTGAATAACAAATGCAACTACTTTTCCCCCCAGTTTTGAGGAAGAAAAAGTGTGCCTTCTATTACAAAAAATACAGTGCTGAGAATCTCCCATGAGGAGATCAGATGTTTTAGATTTTACTGCCTACTGTAAGTGACAGCAAATAGGAGAAAAGTAATTGTTAGTGCATTTTACTCTGTACTCATGTACTTATAAATATGTGTGCACATGTATTCTACATTTTACCAATTTTTGCCATAGTGCTCCTATAATATCCCATATAAGTCAAGTAGTAGGTTTATCCCCTACCTCTTCCCTCTACAAAAGAAAAGAAAACAAAAAAAACAGAAAAGCAAAACAATAGCTACATGTCAGATGCATGTGCTGCATTTGGTAGCTGTGACGCAGCCAAATAACTACTCCAGAAAGCATGCTGTCCAGCTGAGCTAGAATGATGTCAGCTTCCGCCCCAATCCAAGCCATTTCACAGGACAGACTATTGGCGTACAGGCCTGACTTACTAAGGCATTTCCAGTGGGGATATGATGAGTGATCCAGCAAACCTTTACTGGATTACATATAAACTGTGTTATGAAGTTTTTTGTATTTCCCAGCCTCACCTGGGTCATATCAATTCATTCTCAGGGTTGCTGAGAGGTATGTGAATTTGTGGTTAAGAATTGCAGCAGCATGTAGCATTCACAGCAAGCTATTTTTCTTTTATTAATTCTGGACAGCATAGTTTTATTTAAATAAAGATCACACGCCATGTAAGCCTGCAGGAGATTGCAATCACACAACTGACAATTTAACTTACAATATTAGAGACAGAACATCAGTGCATAAGTCAGGCAACCGGCATTGTTTATAAGAGAATAAAGATGGCATCCTACATATTTATTTCACTTCAGGTTCATTTTAAAGACCCCATGTCAATCCTATTTGATTTAAACTATGCAGTGTGTTACTACACAGTAAAAATGGAAGTATATGTTTAATTTTCTTTGATTAAAAGTTTTTTGTTTGTTTTTTAAGCAGTATAACTTAGCTTTGTCTTGTTGATGGAAATATCATTTTTACAATGTCAAATAAGATATTTCATTCATATATGTTCCAATTCAGCAATTGTGAAAAACTGTAGCATTTAAAATACATGTGTACATATGTGTTTAGAATCCTACATGAGGAGATGGAATAGTCCAAAAGCTGTCAGTAAGAGGTTCAGAGCTGTCAGATTACTAATACCTACATACCTACAGTGAGTGGCTATGACACAGGAAAAACAAAGTAATTTAAAATGCATTTTACAATGGACAATTGTACAGTTTTAATGGAGGATATACAGTAAAAAAAAACCCTGACATTTTAACTTTGTTTCACTTGGCAGGGAACACTGAAAGGGTTAAGCCTCAGTATTTAATGCATGGTGAAAGCTGCCTTAGTAGAGCTCCTGTAGTCTAATCACAGCTGCTACTAAGAACTTATTAAACTCTTTAATCTGGCTAAGCAACCACAGAACACAGAGCAACGGATATCTTCAGCAACTATATGTAGAATAAAGACTTTACATTGTGTACTGTGCTAGAGATTTGGATACACTTTAAGGCATTATGATCAGTGGTCCTTCCTGGGAATCATTTGAGGGAAGACCAGAAATATTTGAGGACACCTGTATCTAAACATTCAATAGTGGCTTCAGCAGTGTGCGGTAAAGTGGAATGTAAGCTATGTTTTACTGTATTATGCAATATTGTCTATGTCATTACATACTGAGTCCACCAACATTACAATATAAATCAGATTTACACCAATATCCTAAAATCCACACTTTCTTAATTACGACTTACTGCATAATAGACTTTATAGTATAAACTCCCTACCTTATACATTGATCCTACAAAAGTAAGTTAATTTACACAGCTCACCCAATTTCAATAAACAGAAGAGGAGGAAAGTTAGGGAGCGGAGAATTCTGCGTTGGGTGGCGGAATGATGGCGGAGGTCTGTAATGAGAGCTACTGTGCTCTCATGAACTGAAATAAAAGCAAACTAATTTAGCCTAGACTAAACAATGTTAGTAAAACCTACACTGCTGTTTTTCTTTCTTTTTACAATGTAACAAGGTACTGTGTTGAAGGTAACAATCTATATGTTACATGTATTTTTAGTGATTTGTTTGCCTTGGATAGAGCCTCTGGGTGAAAATACAAACTAAAGATATCACAGGTTTATGAGAATCTGACTTCTCAGAGGTCACCTGCAATGTGACTCCTCACAGCCAATAATCAGCACTTGTGATTTCAGGACTCTCATCACAGCTCCCTGGGCTACTCGTTCACTTCACTTTCTTTGGAGGAAATCATCTGGAACCTGTTAACTTCTGTGCCAAATTGCCTTGGATTTCCACCAACCCTAAACCATGAGAATGAAGCCACGTGTTTCTCTATTTTTTATCTTTTTACAATAGAAAGACAGCTATATATAATGTTATCCTTCTCTTTTTCAACTTATGTTGCAGGACAATGAAGTTGCATACATCAGTTCGGGCTTATTAAAGTGGACCTGAACTCATAAGTCCTCACTGCTCTAAAAGATACACATCAGCAATTCAGCATAATAACCTTTAAACAAAAAACATTTCTTTGTTACAGCTGAACAAATCTTACAATGCACTGTTTCTACTTCCTGATTCATGGAAGCAGACATAGTGTTAAAGAGTAACTGTCAGGCTGCAGAAGCTAATTTAAACCTCTATTCTCCTGTGTTAAACAGTTTAGAAGGAAGCCAAAAAGGCATTAGTGAAGATAAAAATCTCTCTTACCTTTGATGTGTGCTTATCAGCAAAGCTGTTAGACCCAAGAGGACGCAAGCCGCATACTATTCTGCAAAGCATTCTGGGGCCCTCCCCTCGGCTGCTAATGAGACGTTACAGCAGCATGTAATCAGTCCAGCGCGTAGCACTGATAAATCTCTGGGCAGAGTACACTGCAGGAGTCAGCTATTGTTCCTAGCCACATGGATAATTAATATTCACTGCACACTGTGTTATTCAGTACAAGCTTTTCTGTGATCAGGAAGCAGGCAGGACATGACGACACAATTGGCTTCATAGAAGACAGAAAAACATGGAACCTGCCATGAGCTGTCAGGAGCATCAATCTCTGCATATACTATATAAAAATTCTGTGAAGTACAAACGTGGACAATGAAATGCATATGTAATGTAAGTACAGCCAATCTTTAGCTACTGATATATGTGTTTATTTTCTCTGAGACCTTATACCTAACAGCTCCTCTTTAACACCCACTGCTTTCTAATGGGCTTATCTGCCATCTCTGCCATAGGCAGTCATGTGACAGGGGGGGGGGGGTGAGGGGATCAGATTACAACTTGTGATTATACACAAATAATAATAATAATAATAATAATAATGGCAGTATTTGTATAGCGCCTTTCTCCTGTCGGACTCAAAGCGCTTGCGAGGCAGCCACTAGAGCGCACTCAGTAGGCAGTAGCAGTGTTAGGGAGTCTTGCCCAATGAACTCCTTACTGAATTACTGGCTTACTGAACAGGCAGAGACGAGATTCGAACCCAGGTCTCCCATGTCAGAGGCAGAGCCCTTAACCAGTACATGAGGGGGAATTAGACAAGCTAAACTCTAAATACATACAGGGTGCATTTATCTCTATTTTTTCTGTCCTGTGCAAGAGTTCAGGTCCACTTTAAATACTAGAGACTCTTTACTGAAAATATTTGCATAGTTAAATGTGAATCATCTCTACTCAAAAGACTATACAGTTCATTAGAGCTGCTCAAATACGGAACCGGTAGATAACCAGATAGTTGCTATCCGGATGTCTCCCAGTAAACCTGTGCGGGGTGGGCGGGGGGGGGGGTCAATCTTACCTGTCTGACGTCTTCTTCGTCCGTCCCTCGGCGCCTCCCACAATGCGCTCCACGCGCGTCACCTGATTACAAGCACTTACTCCTTCAACCCGGAAGGAGGAAGTGTTTGTAATCACGTGACCGCCGCTTGAACCGTATCGTGGGAGGCGCCGAGGGACGGACCAAAGAAGACGTCAGACAGGTAAGATTGACCCTCCCGCCCACCCCGCACAGGTAACTGAGAGATATCCGGATAGAACTATCCGGATGTCTCCCGGATCCGGATTTCAGCAGCTCTGCAGTACATGTATTTTTACATGTACCTGTTTTTTTAAAGTAGACCCAAACTCTTGCACACACAGAATTAAAATTCTTTTATCTACACATAGCTGCTGAAGAAATTCACTTCTCTCTGCTCTGTGTTTGTTTTGTCAGATACATGTGTCTAATTAGTTCTTATCAGCAACTGTGAATAGACTGCAGGATAGCTCTGCCAAGGCAGCTCTCCACAGAGTAAACACTGAGGCTTAACTCTTTCAGTGCCCACTGCAAAAGTGAAACCAAGTTTTTTAGGCTTTCCATAAACTATAATGAAGATTTTTTTTTCCTATAAAGGTTACCCTGCTGTGGTTAATCTTATAGAGCAGAGGGAAGTTCTGAGTTTAATTCCACTTTAAACTCAAAACTGCAGATATGTCATACAATATAGGAAACTCTGATAGTGAGTCCACCAGTGAATGGAGCCAAGTTGCCAGATTCAGCAATAGAGAAGGAGAAATATACTCCATTTACTGTGCACAAAACTGCAAACACTCCTTAATACAGAGACAGAGAGTACAAGTAACTTAAAATTATTGAACGTGCAAGAACTCATGGAGATGTATGGGATCATTTTGGTCAACTGACAGATTTGTATGACCTGACCAGCAAATCAAAGCAGTAAAATCTGTCAGCTGATCAAAATGATAACATGCTTCTCTATGAGTCCTCATGCACATCAGCAACGCTAGATATAACATTTCCATCACACTTGGCTTCCAGTAGGCTTATAATCTATTGTCCCTAGCACAGTCATACACTTAAAGGACAGGAGGCAGTTAAAATCGGACAGAACTAACAGGTTTTGGGCCAGTCCACACCTCATGGGTAATTCTCAGGGCTTTCTTTGTTTTCAACAGCATTTCCTGAACATCAATTTAATTGCTAAAATAGTAAGATACCAGTCAGCCTCCCTACTCACTTGCACACTATTTTGTTAGTTAGACTTAGCCACTGCTGTTCAGGAAATGCTGTTGAAAACAAAGAAAACCCTAGGAATCCTCGATGAGGAGATGGACTGGCCCAAAACCTGTCAGTTCTGTCATATTTGAACCACTTCAGGACCACAGTCTTTAGATGGCGGTTTCGCCGATGGGAGACTGAAGGTGGAGGGGAGCTCCGCCTACTAAGCAGGAGATGTGCACGCAGCATTTGCGCGATCTCCTGCAAAACAAAGCCCCAGGACTTTCTGCTGATCAAGGGGTCCTAGGGCTGCCGCCGCGGCCACGCCCCTCGGCGTGGCATGGCCGGCAAGCAGTTAATTGCATACATTTTTGCGGTAGTGGTCCTTTATGATCAACCAAGAGACAGATCTCTCTCTGAATCTGATCAGAAAGAGATCTGTTGGCTGCCCATACCCCGCAGGCTGATTACTGATCAATCATATGCCTCACCAACTCCGCTGTTGTCACCCCACCCCGCTTGACCAGCTGCTCCTTCTTCCGCATACGCATCCCACGTGGTTGCCATGCATAGTACTTGCCGCATGTGTGCCAGTGCTATACAGCAGCCATGTGGGACATGGCAGCCAAGCGGCACATTAACATTCGGGCCAGGGGTTCCGTCGCGTTTGTTGCTCATCCCAATATTGCACACGCGATGAACCACATCAACGCAAAATTTTCCACCTTCGTCCGATTTCAACCTGAAATCCGTTAAAGCATTGATTGGGCATGCATGTTCTGGCACCAATTATCATGATAAAATTATCGAATTGGATGGTCGATCCATCCGCAAAATGGCTACATGTATCACCACCTTAACTGCTTTGCCTTTACCTTAACCCTTTCTGGACCAGCACCCTCTGCCCCCTTAAGGACCAGAGGGTGCTGGTCCAGCAAACCGCCGCTTCCCGACGAATCGCCGCAAGTTACCGTCGCTCCCGCCAGACACGCCGCTCTGTCCCGGCCGCAGGCTGCTCTCTCTGCCATTGCTATGACGGCAGAGCGCTGTGCACCGGTCAGGAGCCGCATTCATTGGCTCCTGACCCTGTCATTCCATGTAAGCCAATGGGAATGGCTTACATGAATGACAGGGCCAGGAGCCAATGAAAATGGCTCCTGCCCGGCTCACAGTGCTCTGCCGTCATAGAGGCGGCAGGGCATCACATTGCGGCGGGGGCAGAGCGGACCGAGCGACGGGGACGGGCGGGGGCGCGTGGTCAATGGGACGTAGAGTTTATGTCCGGTCAGTACCGCAGCGCCCCCTGCCCTCCGTAGATTCATACTCGCTCGGTCCGCAGGTAGTTAAAGAGAATCTGAAGCGAGTATAAAACTCGCTTCTTCTCTTATATTCAGCAGGGGCATGTGTGCCCCTGCTAAACCGTCGCTATCGCGCCGCACAACGGGGGTCCCTTACCCCGTCCTCGCCGGGGATCTCTTCCGCATTGAGGCAGGGCTAACGGCTATAGCCCTGCCTCATGCGCGTCTGTCAGCGCGTATCTCTGCCTCTCCCCCGCCCCTCTCAGTCTTCCTTCACTGAGAGGGGCGGGGGAGAGGCGGCGATGCACCGCTGATAGACGCGCTGTGAGGCAGGGCTGCAGCCGTTAGCCCTGCCTCTAGGAGCAGCAAAATCTACGACCAATTTGATCGTTGATTTTGCAGCAGGGGAATTGGGGGGTAAGGGACCCCCGTTGTGCGGCGGGATAGCAGCGGTTTAGCAGGGGCACACATGCCCCTGCTGAATATAAGAGAAGAAGCGAGTTTTTTACTCGCTTCAGTGCCTCTTTAATCAGTTTCTACGTATTTCTCAAACTCATTCAAAAACAAAAATTCATAGCTGACTGCAAATTAAAACTGAAAGATACATTTTAATAACACTAATTACGAAAAGTCTGGAGCAGCACTCTTTGTTCATGACAATTTTATTACAAAAGTGGAACTTGCTTTTAAAAAGTACAGGCTACTAATGTTATTCCTACTGAGCATCCACACCAATGACACTGCACGGTAAATACTTGACCTGAAGCCAGAAAAACTGTGCACATGAGATAGCAGGTACACTGCTCCCTATAGGACTGTACAGTGTGGCATTGTTTACATGACTCTGTGTGCAGGGTTGTGAATGTGATTGGTTAGATTACTGGTCAGTCATGTTTCCATAGAAATCCTGTGTGTATTCATCACATAACACTTACATGCTCCTATTCCTATACCACTAAGACATGCAGGGTCATAAAAGAGAGGAACATAAATTAGCTGCATTCCTTTGCTAAACCTGCAGGCTCTGAAAAGCACTGAATGTGTTTGAGGGGCATTCCATCTGCCCTGTTTGTCAAAATATCCTACTACTCAGTTGTATTTACTGTATTCAAACATATTTTTCAATGCAAATAAATCAAGTACTTCATGTGCCCACTGAGAAGTGTGTTTACAACTCAACACCTTCCTCCTATATTGCTATGTGAGATATTCTTACATTTACAGTTAAGGCTGCCACATGACATAATTGTGTACATCATATAAAAGCATAATTTCAGAGGGAGGTGTTTTTGGTGGGCGGAGTCATTCTCTGACTCTGAAATATCACGAGGACTGCAATAGAGACATTTTCCAGTAATAATTCCTAGCTCTGTTTCCACACACCTATAAAAGAAAGCCAGTGTAGACACAGATAAGTATATTTTCCCCAAAATTCCATATTCTTTTTGTTTGGATATCAATCAAAAATAAATCAAGAGAGAAAAGTGCTACCAGAAAAGTGTAGGTGATTGGACGTCGATCAGACATATGTATTTCGATCAATAATTTCCAGCTTGTCCTATCTGCTTACTATGATGAGGTAGCTGTATTTACTATATCTAAATGTGTAGAGCAGACCTAATTCAAGGATGTACTTATAATGTACAGAAGAGCTATAATATAGTGATGGTCATGTCTAAGAGAGAAGCATGCGATTTGTTTGATCAGCTGATACGTTTGCAATGTTCTGCATATCACCTGACCAAACTGATCACATGCTTCTCCATGAGTTTTCCTAGACATGACCATCACTAATTTTCACCTAATGTGCTGCTTTTTCCAACTGCCAAGCAACCAGTATCTCCCTCTATGCATAGAACTCTCAGTAACAAACATTCCACACAGACCATAACATAGGGTGACCATATTTTGATTTCCAAAAAAGAGGACGATCACAACAGCATGTGGGCGTGGTCATGGGTGGGGCCAAATATACAAGACCTTAGCAGTGTGCTGTTCAACTTCGTGGGCATGGAGGGACGGTTTTTTTTCCAGACCACATGGTGGAGGGCCGGCCAACCACAAAATGCAATCAGATTCGCAGAAGAATTTCCCACAAAATGCAATGAGATTGGCAGCAGATTTCCCCACAAATGTGCGGACAAGGTATATGTCCGCAGTAAAGGTTAGATAGGAATATGGCCCCAGTATAGGTTAGATAGGAATATGGCCCGAGTATAGCTTAGAATCTCAGACCCTTATGCTCCCACAGGCTGGCCACACAGCAGTGACTTCACTGCTAACAACTCAGGCCCTTATGCTCCCACAGGCTGGCCACACAGCACCAGCGTGACTTGAATCAATTCACTGACACTGACAGACTGAACTCAGGGCTCAGGCTGTGCTGCTGAGCTGCTCCTACATGTCACACACATACAGCCCTAGTGATCAGCCCAGCGTGAGTCCCACTGAACTCAGGCTGTCTCTGGCTGTCTCCACTCTCCACCCCTCTGCTCTGCAATTTGCTCTGTCTCAGTGGATGGGGGCGGCTGGAGGTGGAGCAGAGCAGCAGGAAGGGATTGTCTCACTGCCTAGCCCGAGGAAGAGCCGTTTGAGTCAGGAGTCAGGAGCTGAATGAGATGAGCCGAACACTGGGAGCCCAAGCTGCAGAAGAACAGCTTGCAGAGAGAGAAGATCCACTGAGGCTGAGATGAGCCAAACACTGTGAGCCAGCGACAGAAGAACCACTTGCAGAGATCCACTGAGGCTGAGATGAGCCGAACACTGCGAGCCCAAGCAGCAGAAGAACCGTTTGCAGAGAATCTCTGCAAATGGTTCTTCTGCCTTGGGCTCGCTGTATTCGGCTCATCTCAGCCTCAGTGGATCTCTGCAAGCAGTTCTTCTGTCGCTGGCTCACAGTGTTCGGCTCATCTCAGCCTCAATGGATCTCTGCAAGCTGTTCTTCTGCCACTGACTCGCAGTGTTCGGCTCATCTCAGCCTCAATGGATCTCTGCAAGTGTGTTCGGTTCTCCGGACAGATCAAATATCCGGGAGGACAGCCCGGACAGGTCTGAAAAAGTGGACCTGTCCGGGCAAAAGAGGACACATGGTCAGCCTACATAACACCCTTAAGATGTCACCATGAGTGATACATTTCAGAATGTAAATCGGGGAGAGGAAACATATTACATGGACACACACTGACTACATAATCTATAAATGAATATTGTAAAAAAAAATAAGCAATTTTATTCATTATGTATTTTTACTACAGTTCCTCTTTAAAACATAAATCATTTGGACCAAATCCCTGGTTATCATGAAGTACTGGTGGCAACATCAGCAGACTACATCATGCATTCAAAGGTTTACTTGGAAATACACTCACAATCCCATGCAGAGTTAAAGTTGATGAACCGAGTGAAGAATTTAGGGGAGCCACAGGCCCTCCCCTCAAGTCAGGCCCAAGCTTTGAGGATATCCTATTTTCAAATAGTAAACTGCTGTTTAGGCCATCTGGTACATATATATATGTTTTAATCCAATTTCAAATGTTCATTTTCACAAGGCCCCTTTTTCACTTTTGCATTGCGAGCAACACGGTGGCCGCCACAATGCGCAGCACTTGCGTTGTCTCCCTAGAGAAGTTGTAAACCTATTCATTTATAATGATCGGAATTGCACTGCATTTGCGCAAAAATGTATGCAAACATGCATTTCAATTCTGTAGTAAAGCACATAGCAAAGATGGAAACATCAAACGTTGCTAAAAAACATGATCAGAAATGAACAAGTGAGGAAGGGGCCTCAGTTATCAATATACAAGTTAATGTTAATAAAGAAAACGTGGCCATCAGCAGGTATAGTCTGACATAGTCACATAAACATTCCAAATCGTAGGCGCAATGCGCATCCTCTGCTACATGTACCTAATCAACTGCCGTTCAAACCTTATTAGTTTGACAAGGCAGCTGCTGGACTGAGTGATTGGATGCATCTGGACCAGGGAGATCTGCCGTCTGAGCCTGTGGATTGGAATGTTTATGTGGCCCCCATCAGCTGATTTAAGAGCCCGCTGTTCTGCTTAAACTGTCTTGTGCCATATTCATATCTTCTGAACTACACACAACAATCAGCAGTAACTACGATATGAGGTAAGCCCACCTAATAATGGAATACAAGTTTGAAACTTACCAATCAGATCTGATTTCGTCATTACATTTTATTTAATAAAAATTGTGGTCGACCTTACTTTTACATCCTATTTTAACAGTTTCCAAAAGTTCCTAAGTTATGAGGATTTATTTAGAAAGCCAGAGAGAACTGCGATTATGATGTGATGATGATGTGTTAAGTGCAGTAACCCACAGCAATCTGGTTTAATAATTTAGTATTTCAACCACAGAAAATTCATTCCTGATTAGTTGCTGTTGGATATGACACTATACACACAGTAGTTGCCCTTTGTACGCTTCTAATAAATTAGCCAAAATCAATAATCTTTACCATTTCAAATCCAATTTGTATGCTCATTTGTGGAAATAAAACTGAACTGATGGTTATACTAGCAAAATATGTGCCTGCTGAGCCCAGCATAAATCAAGATGCTACATGTAGTGAGGTAGATTTAAGCCTTAGTTGGCTATAGCTAGGAGGAAAGATTACTGTTTAGCACATGGCAGATTGCAAAGCTCAGGATGATGGGGAAGGGCAGAGTTCAAGTGAAGGTGGGGAGGGAGATATGCATTAGGGTTAGGCACTGGGTAGTGAGAGTAGATTGGTGTTAAGCAAAGTGTCCTAAGAGGGAAGAAGGGCTTAGCCAAAAGGCAATGGTTTCAGGTACAAGGTGCTGAGGGGGTAAGTAAAGGCTAGGCACAGGATGGAGGTTAGGGGTAAGCACAGGAAAGGGTAAAGTTAAGGTTGTGCAAAGGGCAGCGGGAAGATGGAGAGTACAATGGAAGGGAGTGGTTACTGCCAGGTAAAGGACAAGTGAGGAGGTTAGGTGTTAGGAGTAGAATAGGGGACACATTAGTCTTAGGCACAGTAGAGGGCCGAGGTTAGTCTTAGGCACATTAAAGGAATACTGTAGGGGGAAAATGAGTTGAAGTTACCCGGGCTTCTAATGGTCCCCCACAGACATCCTTTGCCCACGCAGCCACTCACTGATGCTCCGTTCCCCGCTTCGGGTTCACTTCTGGCATTTCACACTTTAAAGTCTGAAAACCACTACGCCTGCGTTACCGTGTCCTTGCTCCCGCTGACATCACGAGGAGTGTACTGTGCAGGCCCTGATGCCTTCTTTGAGGCACAATAGCTGGTGACTGTGCGAGGTCGGCATTTGCACCAGAGGGGACCACATGCCACTGGCTGAAAGCGGAGTTGCAGCGAGGGCACAGGACGGCTGCCAGAGGCTGGAGGAAGCCCTGGATAAGTAGATTTTTTTTATTTGCTCGGACCTTCCCTTTAAAGGAATGGTCCAAGCAAAAGATTAAATCAAAATCCACTTACCTGGGGCTTCCTCCAGCCCCTGGCAGCCGTCCTGTGCCCTCGCCGCAGCTCCGGTGGCTCCCGGTGTCCTTCACTGCAGAAGCCGACCTCGCCAGGGCGCTGGTCACGTGGTCCGGCCCGACGTCATCAGGTCTGTACTGCGAAGGCGCAGTAGTTATGCACCTGCCCAGTACAGACCTGATGACATCGGCGGGAACACGTGACCAGCGCCATGGAGCGCACAAGAAGCCGACCCGGAACCTGACCTGGCGAGGTCGGCTTCTGCAGCGAAGGACACTGGAAGCCACCGAAGCTGCGGCGAGGGCACAGGACGGCTGCCAGGGGCTGGAAGAAGCCCCATGTAAGTGGATTTTGATTTTATTTTTTGCTTGGACCTTTCCTTTAAAGGGAAGGTGCGAGCAAATTTAAAAAAAAATCTACTTACCCGGGGCTTCCTCCAGCCTCTGGCAGCCGTCCTGTGCCCTCGCCGCAACTCTGCTTTCAGCCAGTGGCCTGCGTTCCTCTCTGGTGCAAATGCCGACCTCGCAAGGTCGCCAGCTATTGTGCCTGCGCAGGCGCGCTTAACTCGTAGGCATTTATTTTTAGCTTTGAAAATGCATTTATTTAAAAAAATTCTGACTTTTCCTAGCACCACATTTTTACAGCTTTGTGCTTGCTGTGTACAGAAACAAAATAAAGCTGCCATCCATCCACAGTGATTCAGTCAGTATTATCTCATAACTGTCACACTGAATGTTCCAAAATAGCAAATCATATTTTATATTTCATTCAGTTTCTGCTAGCTTGACCTTTATCTCCTCACAGGCTATGGCTTACCTTAAAAAAAAGAGAGCCCGAGGTGGGCTCAAAAAATAAAGATAAAAGTAGGCTACCTGATCTGCGGGGCTGAGCGAATCAGGTAGCCGCAAAAAACGCCGCTCCACGCTGCACATGTGGGCTGCAGTGGCCCACTTTCACTTGCATGACCTATAGGTCACGATGCTGTACTGAGAGACTGTGTGTCTCTCATAGCATGCAGGGAGGCGGGGGAGCAGGAGGAGGCGTGGCCAAGGAGAGAGGGCTGCCCAATGGCAGCTCTGTAAACCCAGTAGGAATTCCCCTGGCGGGCGTTTTAAACAGGGAATTGCTCTCCTCACTGTTTACCTCTGAGATGGCGACAAATATTGGCACTAATCTCCGGGGGGCTACAGCATGGTGGTGGGGGGAGAACATGCCTCTGTGTCCCATCTGCCCCCTGAAGAAAACGTCTAAATACGAAGAACTGTTGCAAAGCTAATATGTTATAATCTAGGTTCTCAACACCTGGTAGTGTACCCCGGGGGTACTTTAGTTGGGGTACGTGAATTAGTCACAGTCAATCCATTAAAATAAATTATAAATCATGTATAAAAGAAACCTGAGTAAGTATTTTTAGGTAATTAAAACTACAAAAGAATACCTGAAAATTATTCATACACAAATATAGCATACTTCTGAAAAATATACACATTTGAAGGGTTACTTGAGATGATGTAACCACTAGTAAGGGGTATGGCCAGCAGAGTCATAATTAAAGGCGTATATACAGTCCAATAATAATGTTGAGAAACACTGTACTAGAGTACCAGTAACATAATGTTACCAAGACCCTATTGTCTTTTCTTATGCAACATTTAAAATGAAACTAAATTGTATATCCGTGATACCGAGTAATGACTCATCAGTGTGCTGCTAGCCTGCTAGTCCTAGACTCTCTGCGCAGCACTGCCCCACTGAAAAGTCATGTCTGCTTCCTGGCTGCACCATCTGGACTTTCTAGTTCCATCTGAATCAAGCAGTTGGCTTGGCAGAATTACAAACCTTACAACAGTAAAGACATTTCACATATTTTGTCTTTCATCTGTGTATTTAGTTATTTGCCTGGATTTTAACTCTAAGCTCGTGCAAACACCCCACTAAGATAGCTGAGCTTTTCCTCTGCTAAGTCCTTAATAACAGGTTGCCTTAATAATCTGTGATTGTTTTAAGTCACTCTAGCAAATATGCACACACACAGCACAGTCCCCAGATAAATAACATGATATAGTATTTGGCAGCATGGACATTCCAGTAACAGGCTTCTACACGTCTCAAAAACAAAGTCAACTTCTTGAGGAGTAACAGGAAGATCGGATGTTGCTCACAACAAGAAGATTGACTAGGCATGCAATGTTTTACAATGCTGGAAAAACTGATTATTCCTGTAGATTTCAAAGGTGAAATACACGTTCACTTCTGTGTGCTCAACAAATAACAAACTCAACTTTTCACATCTAAACCTATTCACCATTCCATCTCTCACCCCACCATGACCCATCCTCTTTTTCCTTCCCCTCCTGATAACTGTCTTCTACCACTGATGTCAATCTTACATTGTCAGTTTTTCTGAGGGAGGCAGACTCATCAGATCTCCTTGTTATTGATCAGGACCACCTCTGTGCATATGGCCCCCTTAAAGGGAAATTCCAGTGTTGTTGTTGAATGTTTTCAGCTTGGCTCTCAGTTTGCCTCTACAAATTGCAAGGATCATCAACAGCAATGTTTGAGCTTGATTACCTTGTTTTTAGGAGCATATTTAGTGGATGAGTATTTATTTAGTGGTTAGTAAATGTTTTAGTAAGCGGCTAAACAAAACCGGAAATAGATATTTGTCTAAATGGATTTGTTAAGAAAAGTTTAAACCTTAAAGTGCATCTGTGATTGTTTTCACTAATGGCCACCAGTGCCCCTGCTGCTGCATAAAGCTCCCTTTATACCACTGATACCATTGTTTTATACAAGGAGGGAGGGGAACAGCACCCACAAAATATGAGGGGCGTGCCACAACTATTGGTCTCTACTTCCGTAAGGCCAGTACCCACCTCGCGATTCTTCCAATGATTTCCCCGATGATCTGTGTTTTTTGAGTGACGCACGGCTGTTTACGCGATCTCATGATGTGGGTAAAGGCGCACGATCACACAGCCGTTGCATAGCATCATTTTGCAGCTGTTATACTCTCTATGCTTTATGTATTTGAACTGGAAATAAATAGCTATTTTTTACATTGCAAGCGATGGCGACTATCTCCTTCTTTTCACCGTTGTTTTATAAACAGATTTCAAAATCATTTAAATTAATTAAAAACAGGCTGAAGCTATTATGGTCATAACCTCATTCGTCAATGTGTGTAATGTTTTATCTGTACTGTGCTTGCTTATTTAACTAACTGAGCACTATGGAGTTCAACAAGTTGGGCGCTCTGCTGTGAGACAAGTGTGCTCCCCAATGAGCCAAATCCTTTTCTTAACAATAAAATGTATTGAATTTAATGAATTTTTTTTTTTAATATCACTGAACAATAGTCTTTTCCTGGAGTTCATTACCACTATCTCTCCAAACAAACACAGTCTAGAACAAATCGTGAACAGACACTAATTAGGCAATTAGTCTTGTTTTTGGTTTGTGGAAGGAAACTAAGGCAAACACAGGAAGACCATACAACTTTACATACCACTTTTAAGCAGATAATTCCCTTGGGACGGGGGTGCGGGGAGGGGGTGCAAACTGCAGACCAGCCAAGAATTGATGCTGTCAGCAGTTGGACAATAATGGAGAACACAAGTCATCCATTGCCTGGTCTAGATTTTTTTAAACAACTGTCTCTCAGTTTGACAAAACTGAGGTCCTCTCTGTCCAAAGCCAGTGCACGCCATCAAAACAGCTCTATCCTAAAGCAACACCAATCAGGATTGGGAATTCAGACATAAACAGCTCCAACCTTGTGCGCAGCCTTGGCGTACTAATCGATGGGGATTTGAGTTTCAGAAACCAAATTTCATCTGTAGTTAAATCTTCCTACTTTCATCTGAAGAACAGTGCAAAGATTAAACATCTGATTCCCCCAGAGGATCTTCCAACCCTAGTTCACGCTTTCATCACCACGCCTGGACTACTGCAATGCCCTTTATGCTGGCCTCCCCAAAAAGGACCTGCGTCGCCTGCAATTAGTGCAGAATGCTGCCGCCAGATTGCTAACAAACCAGCCTCGCCACTGTCACATTACACCGATCCTTCGCTCACTGCACTGGCTACCAGTAGAATGGAGAATACTCTTCAAGATTGGACTGCTGACATTCAAATCCCTGCACAATCTGGGCCCTGGATACATGAAGGACTTGCTGAAGCTGCACCACACCTCTCACAACCTCAGATCAGCAAGTTCTATAAACTTGGTCACTCCCAGAGTGCACCTCAAAAAATCTGGAGATAGAGCCTTCTGTCATGCTGCCCCTACTCTTTGGACCTCCCTGCCACACCCAGTAAAAACAGCACCATCCCTTGAGCTATTCAAATCCAGCCTGAAAAGCCACCTATTTAGCCTGGCATTTCCGGACTTATAAAATTCTTCCTCTGTACCACGATGGTCTGAGCCATGCTTATGCGCTTTGAGTTCTATGGGAGAAAAGCGCTCTACAAATGTTATTTGTTGTTGTTGTTGTTCTTATGAGGTGGCATATTAGGACATGGTGGGGCTGCTAAAAGAGTAGAGCATTTGCAGTTGGATTACTGCAGTGATGAGTATCCCCAGTGGTGAAAACATATATGTTAGCTGTTCAATGAAGTTAAGTTCTTACAGTGAATGAGTGAAAGTGGGTGTCTGAATCCACTAGCGCCATCCTCAAAGACTCCCATTGGTCTGTTTCATATCCAATAGGGAGCCCCGGCAGTTTCATAGGTTTTTTCTGGGGCTCCCGTTCAAAATGCAGTGCTATTCGGCATGGCGCCCTGAGTGGCAGCGACCCAAGTGGTGGCGGCAGGACCCAAGGGACGCAGAAGACAGATCCGGGATGGAGCAAAAAAAGATGCAACAGAGTCTGTGACGGATCTTGACCGGATTCATCCCAAGTGGGAACCGGGCCTAACACAGTTTGTTAAAATTTCTATACTACATATAGCTGATTTACCGAGGACTGTTTTCTTTGCCAGTAAAAATGGAGTTACACTTTAAAGAGGAAAAATAAATAAAATTACAAAAAAATGATAAACACCTCCCCCTGACAGATAAAATACATTATTAAGATAATCAACAAATTACCATTTGTACTACTTTAATTTTAGAGATTTAAAGCAGTATAAAACCCTGACATAATATTCAATAAAAAACATGTTTTCCTACTTTTTATATGCCATACGGTTATCATATTTGCTTTTGTACATAAGTATTATTATTCATTTAGAAATTACAAGCTCCCAAAGTACACTTTTTTTGCTCTGAGAGCTTACTTTGCATTTTAGTCATAACTGTTTTTTTCATCTTATTAATGTAAGAAATGCTTTCTAAGTGTCTGACTGTGTTAAGGAGAGTCTGCAGTGTCAGAGAAATGCTTAATTACTTAAATGTATCAAGTGAGAAATGTAAACACAAGATAACATTATCTCCAGTTCGGATGCTTCCAGCTTTCCTGGCAGGGAGCTTGCAAGTTCTGTGTTAACCCTTTGAATGCTGTTCTAGTAAAAAAAATGGTGGTAGTGTCACGGTTCCTGCTAGCAGGATATTTGCTGATCACATTTAGTAGCATATACAAAAGGTCAGGACACAGATTTGCAATGAATTAGTGTTTAATATGAACCGTGCTATATACATATATACAAATATAACAATCGCAGTACAGAGTAATCAAGCAGAATCGACATCAAACACAGTCCAGGGTCAATATACACTAAGATCAGAACCCCTACAATATTCATACATGAATACTAATCTGGGACACAGAGGAGCAATAGAGCAGGGCAGAATAGGACGCAAGCCAAAGGCTCACACAGACAGACAGACTGGAATCACAGAGCAAGGCAAGACAGGATGTAAGCCAGAGGCTTACCCAGGCAGTCAGGCAAAGGGGAAACACAGAGCAGAGCAAGAAAGTAGACCAACAAGCAGTAGTCACACTGACACGAGGATCTGCGTAGTGTGAAGGGAGTGGCCAGCTTAAATAGGAGCTGGCAGCCTGCCCGGACACCTGTGGAACAGAGACATGTGTAACCCATGATACTCCATCCAGTGGTGAGCCTGTTAACTGTAGGCAACCATGAAAAGCAACCAGAGCCACCTGCTGGTGACTTGTGATGGCACCAGCAGGTGAAGCAGGAAGCAACAGCGTTTCTGACAGGTAGTATATAATATGCTGTAAATATTATTTTAGAGCAAAGAAGAAATGCTGGGTTTCCTTCCGCTTTAAGTAATGTGATTATAGTATAAAATGTATTGTACTAAGATGTGGCTAGTGATTGTACATGACTGTATGCTACACAGAAGAAAAAAAGAGATGTGTGCTCTGACCAGTCAACTCCTGATTAAATACTGTCTGCCTCAAGTCATCTGACTAATTAAAATGGCAAAGCGTATGCAAATTGCATTCGCCCACCAGAATATGCAGGATCTAACCTGTCCACCTATCTTCCTGCAGGAGTTGACCCACGCAAAATTTTGCATCTCAACAGGGGTGCCGCGTGTAGGCCTCCTTGTACCCCCAAGAAATGAAGGGCAGTGCAGACACACCCACAAGGCATCCACTGCCCGGGAGCACCGCAGGGAAGCTATCCTTTGGGGGGGCAGCATGGGTGGTCCCCCCTGGGCACAGGCCATGTCTGGGGGGTGAGCTGGCCATGCTCTCTCGCTCCCTCCTCCCATGGGGGGCGGTTGTGGTGCTTCCGGGCAGTGGATGCCTTGTGGGGGTGTCTGCGCTGCCCTTCATTTCTTGGGGGTACAAGGAGGCCCACACGCAGCACCCCTGTTGAGATGCAAAATTTTTTTCTTCTGTGTAGCATACAATTCTACATGACTGTGTAGCTGTGAAATATAGAGTAGGGTTTGCTGAAAATACTAAGCCAGCCTATCCACAGCATGCGTTCTGTAGGTATGTTTAAGTGAAGTACAAATATACTGAGGTTGGGACTCAAAATGTACATTTTCATGTTACCTCTGATTAACATTCCACCCTGTCAAGACACAGTATCGTTGTGGCTTTTGTGACTGATGTTGTTATATGTGTTAAAACAAAGGAGTGGATTAAAGAATGTATTAACCACACCGTTGTGTTTATTTGGGAAGGAAAAGAAAGCCTTCAACCAAAGTTCAGAAACCCAGAGAGTGCCGTCACACATCTGCTATACATTGTAAAACAACAAAAACAAATACGACTTGGAAAGGCATAACAAAGGAATGCATTGAGAGCTGGATTTTCATTCCCAAATTGAAAGCACACCAGAGAAAGTACACATGCCTCAAATATAAGCCACATTTCTGAGTGTCACCGCTGCATACTGCTTGCAGGATAACATGACCTAAAGTGTCCTAGTTCCTATTCAGTTCAATGTCCTCAAATGTTAACCCCCCCAGGCATTACAGCAGCCATTCCCAGTGACATCACCAGCGAGTGTTCCGCTCTCTGCTCAATGCACACATGGAGCACTATAAACATAAGCTGAAGAAAGATTCTCAATTACGATATACACAGCTGCACAATGTGGTTATTCAACATACGTTTTACAAGCAGCTGATTTGAGTTCTGCCCTCTGTATTCTATTAGATACTGTATACATGCAGTGTTCTCTTAAGATAAAACGTATTTGGAAAATGAAAGATCAAAGATTATCTGCAGATAATCTGTGTAACAAAAAGTTTACAAAAGAGCTCCAAAGATAGCGACAAAAGTTATTTATGTCTCAATCTTTCAGATTAATCTCAATGGAACTGATCTGCAGATGATTGTTCATTAAACAAGGTGTGTATGAGATCTCCAGATATTTAACTGCTTTGTGCACAGACGAATAAGATAGTAAATAGACTAAATAAATAGACTACCAAAGCATTTTACAGGTCTTTTGCATGAACTGATCTTTGCATGTATACAGCATTTTTAGAATGATCGGTGCTTCAAATCTCCCTGACAAACCTCTGCAGTAGATTATTTCCTTATGCTGGGTACACACTATGAGATTTATGGTCGATTTACTGTCAGATCGATTATTTCCAACATGTCCGATTTGCTTTCCGATCGATTTCTGATAATTTTTTTCTGATCGATTTCCTGTTAAAGTTAATGGAAATCAATCGGAAAATGCTCGGAAATCGATTGGAAAGCAAATCAGATATGTTGGAAATAATCGATCTGATAGTAAATCGACCATAAAATCTCCTAGTGTGTACCTAGCATTAGTTTGCAAATATTTTTATCTGCTGTGTATAGTCAGCTTTATTTTCAACAATGATACATTATTGTTGAAACAACAACAACGACACTACAGAGCGTAAAAATATTGTACAGTGCTGCACAATTTGTATGTCTGACAATGTTTTCTGGAAGATTTGTGAACACACACAACACCTGCACACAAACACACTCATGCATGCATTCATATATATGCACACATGCAAGCGAAAAAAATAAATAAAACACATGCCGACATACATACAAAAACACCCACACAAAAAACAAATGCACACACTCACACATATGCACCCTTGCAGATAGAAACACACAAAAAACACACAACACAAACAAAACACATAAACACACAAGGACAAACACAACACACATGAATACAAGCACAGGCACACACAAACACGTACACACACAAAACATGCAAAAAACAAACAAACACATGCACAAAACATATGCATGCACACACATAAAAATGCACACACAGGCACACCACACACACACACAAAACACACAAGCTCACACACAATACACACACGCACTGTTGGAAATTAAGGTAGACAGAGAACAAGTGCTCGTGGAGGAAATTCTCTTCTTGGAGACTTCAGCCAAGAAATCTCTTTAATAGAGTTTTTGGCGCAGTTTCCATACTTGCCACAGAATCTCACACTTCCTTTGATCGTGAGTTTCAAAGTTCCTGCTGCATTCTCCATTATGTGAAATAGAAGTAATAATCTAACAGAGAGAGTGAGACCCTCACTCAGAATTGCTATATCAGATGGACAGGCTTAGCTTGGCCACTCCAGTGCTGAGGACTCAGTGCTGAGCATATGGGAAGCTGTTGGGTTATTTAACAAGCCAGCACCAAATCAAGTATGAAATATCAGTTGTGAGTGATCATTAAAATGAAAGGCTGTATTGTTAAGTTCTGGGGCGAGGTCCTGGCATTTCTGTCTCACCAGCCACCAGAGAAATTGTTAAGAAATGATGGCGGATATTAGACACCAAGCAGTTCTCAGACAGCAGGATTTGTAATTAGATTCAGTACGTCTGTATCGGGAGATGACAGGGTCATCAGAGTACTTAATGTATGAAAAATATACCCAATTGTATTAAAAGTCATTTTAGCTAGTGGTGTGATTATTTCAATGTTCTCTGCATAGCACTGTGAAAAATGATTCAGCCCATTGTATACAAAAATGTTTAGTAACAACAATATGAATAATGATAATTATAAGCATCATCATCACTATCTTATTTATCAGCAGAGAACTGGTAGTAATGACTCTCTAATCAAAACACTCCAGAAGTGTGCTAAAACAGTGAAATAACCTTGGTGGGCCAGAGAGAGTACTTACTGCTGACCCTCTTCCTGCTGCATGTTGTCTTCCCGATCCCTCCTCTCCCTCCCGTTTCAGGATGCTTTCTGTCCAGAGTTCTGGAAGCTCATGGAACCGCACATGCCTAGCTCATGCACAAAAGAAAGAAGGGTACAAGTTCTTCCCTTTACTGGGCATGTGTGGTTGGTAATTTGCATGTGTGATTGGTAATTTGCATGTGCTCAGTTTGAATCTGCTCATGCATGTCAATGGGCACATCCTGCTGAGTGTATTAGACTGAAGAGCATGTCAGTTATTAAAAAGGAGGATAATGGGAATGAGGGGATCCCTGAAGGCAATGAGGAGCATGAACAGTTTGAGGAATACATTAAATAAAATATGAAGTATTTGAGTTTTTAATTTAGCTCTCAATTTGGACCTCAAGTGGTTCCCCCACTTTGCATTATGTTTGGCCCACTCTAGACCACCAGAGAAGCTATATTGGAGGTGAAGCCCTAGAACACCAGGAAAGCCATAAGAAGGAGGTAGGGAGAGAACACTAAATACTAGGGAACTGTATAGGGGAGGGTGGGGGCCTCGTCTAGACACCAGGGAACTGTAAAGGGGAGGGAGGACCACTAGACACCAGGGAACTGTATAGGGGTTGGAGGGGGGACATTAGATATACCTGGGAACTTTATAAGGGAGGGAAGTGGCCAGTAGACATTGAGGTTCACCCGCGACTAGGTCCCAGTGTACGGTTTCAGCCCACTTTGTATTTCAGTTTAACACACCTGCTCTAGGGCGTCTGTTTTCCACAACGGAGACTAACAGATAAACGGACACCTTGTTGGATACTATATTATAAAGTATCTGTGTTTTTTTTTTTTTACTCCCTAGCTGTCTTTTGGACACCAACAGATACCAGAACAGAAGTGGCCTTCATCGCTAATCAGATCTGCTGTGACCATCCACGGTGCTAATGCAGCATACAGAGGACCCAGCCTAACAGAGGGAGGAAAACTGAGATATGATTATATTCTCATGACAGACTTCCAAAATAAGTCACCTGATTAAATCAATCACATGCTTCTCCTAGGCTCTAGGGTTCTCTTCAAGCACAATTTAGGTAGGATAAGTTAATTGTCTCTATTGATTACCAAGTACAACGTCTGGTTTGAACATACGGTTTGAACAGTTTTACTCCTTGTTATGCTTTAAGTTTTGATCAGCTGAAATTTCAGTTTATAAGAATGAAATTTGATTGAAACATGTTTAAATGGAATTGATTTTTACTAGATTGAGTTGACTAGGAAAAGCAGTAAATCATGTATGGGGAGGAGAGGATGGGACATGGGTTCTTTAATTGCATCAGTCTGTATAAAGCTTGCAGTTGAATTAGATTGATCATTTTTTTAAACAGATTCCTGATAAAATTTGATCAGCATTAAAGTGAATGGAAACCGCATTTAAAAAAAAATGAAGCAAATACTTACCTAAGGAGAGGGAAGGCTCTGGGTCGTATAGAGCCTTCCGTCTCCTCTCTCGGTGCCCTCTATCCTGTGCTGGCTCCCACCCCCGTTTCAATCCCCCACCGAAAGGGTATTTGGAAGTCTTCGGGAGCCGTGTCCTCCCGAAGACGTGCGGCTCCATACTGCACAGGCGTGAGCGTGCAAGAGCGGGCTCCCAGAAGACCTGTGAAGCTTCCTTTGGCCGGGTAAAGCAGTATTTGACTAAATTAGTCAAATACTGCTACCGGGCGAGCCAGCACTGGAACAAGGGGACCAGGAGAGGAGCGGGTAGGCTCTATAGGACCCAGAGCCTTCCCTCTCCTTGGGTAAGTATCTGTCTAATTTTTTTAAATGCGGTTCCCATTAACTTTACGGAGTGCATAGAGGTAAAATGATTGTTACTTACAATCGATTTCCTATCAAGGGGAATCACAAGCTGTTACCTGTCACCTAGCGCATAGCACCCTTTACACTCTGCCTACTGGAATATCACAGGGCTTCCAAAATAGCACAACATAAAACAGCAATCAAAGCCTGTGGTTTTGGATAAACACAGTTAATGCACTCAAAGGTCTGTGCCTAAGGGCTAGAGCTATAAATCAGGATTCTACACTGTACCCTACCAGAATGTAGGCTATAACGCATTACTGAGCATGAGGTAAAAATCCCTGCATCTCCTTTCCAATAGATATATTTAGTAGACATTCAAAAAAAATGTTTGGTCTATTTTATCATTATATTTCCTAGTGCTTTACAAAGTACATATGAACAGTTAGGGCCAATTGACATGGGTGTTCCGCAGCACTAAACGATGTCCCTTGGCGTTTGTCATTTAAGCACTGTTTATTCAAATGAACGGACAGCTCCAGTACAATCGTTTGTGCAAATGGCGCATTCTGACTTACATTTTTCCCATCATTTTAGGGGATTCTGGAAGCAACATGCAGCTTCCAGGACCGATAAGCGCCGTGCATCCTTGTTCCCCTGGGGGGCTAAAAACAACCACTGACAGGAAGCCGCTAAAAGCTCTCAAATGCTTTTCTGTAACGCCGTCTGAACCCGGCTTTACATGAAACAGGAGGATTCCCACTAAAAGATCTTTACAATATTTATAGTGAGCCTGTCCTATTATTTTTATTCATTTTAAATTTGCTAGGTATAAAACATCATGTGATCTGACTGGCCAATAAGAGAGCAGGAAAATATCCTGAAAATGTAGACAGTAGTCCTGCAAGGGCTGTGTGCTCATCACTAGCTATCCTGTGTACAGCTCTATAGTAGAACAGCCACAGGGAGGAAAAAATGAACCATGAAGTGTCTACTGCGTATGTCCTGTAATGTGATTAAGAATAAAACTTTCAGTATGTTTATATCATAAAAAATAAAAAACATTAACCACTTGCTCCCTGTCACTTTGTTACCTTTATGTTAGACAATCCTGAATGGAGAAAGTAGCCACAATCTGAGATTCGCACAAGATCTGCTTTGTGTCAAAAATGAAAAAAATCCAAACAATGAGCTCTAGAACTGCGAAGAATAATGGACTTGGAGCTCTGCACATGCTTAACCAGAGAGTGAATCTCCGCCGCTGACAAGGAGGGCAGGGAAAAGCGCGGTCAAGGCTGGAACTAATATACCAAGGACAGTATAAGCTGGAGAAGGTGATAGTCCCATATCTTGCTGTTTCTAATCATGTCAGGTTATACACACCAATCAGCCTTTCATCTTAATAGTTTGGAAAACCTGATGCAATGCATAAAATGAGAACATTGGAAATGTAGTGCAGTGCAGTCAAAGCAAGGACACAAATATGTACAGAATCTGTTCACAGCACAACTAACGATGCCAAATGAAAAGGCTAAATATTATGAATAGCCTATCTTCTTAAGTTAGGAAAATGACCTATTGCTATTAGCTGCCAGAGGTCTGCACAAACCTGAAGCGAGGAAAAAAAATGAATTGTATGTGTATTACAGCTATGAAATAGAGCATTAGTAGCAAAGAAAGGAATCTCATATTGTTTTCCAGTGCGGGGAGAGTTAAAAAACTTCAGTTGTTATCTATGCAAAAGAGCTTCTCTGAGCTCTTCAACACACTGGTGTCCAATACAGTGCTGTTTTCTAAAGCTCTTAAACATCCAAGAGACAGTAAGGGAGAGCTTGAGATAAGGTTTTACTGCAGGAAGGTTAAAACAGTCATTATTTCTGTGATAATTTCAAACTTGTCAATAAAATGTATTTTAAGCAATCAGGAAGCAAGGAAATACTCCAAATAATAAGTATTTCCTGGGTCACGGCTTAGCTTCCGATTGGAGGAAGCTTACAAAGGCGGGAGCGAGGGGACAGAAGTGGGAGCCATGCAATGGAGGAGGCGGGGGAGGCGCACAGTGATTGACAAGTTGCTGGTAACAAGCAGATTGTTGTTAGCCTGTCGCTATTTTAGAGGGAGGACAGCAGGGCCCGGGGGGGACTGGCGGCAGCACCAGAAGGACACAGAGTCATGTCATTGTGCACAGAACATGCCTCTGTTTCCTATTAAGATTTAGAAAATCCACCTCGGGTTCTCTTTAAGGTGACCACACACCATACATTTTTTAAATATCTGTTCAATTCAAGAATAGCAATCAACTTTTCGGACTGATTGTAACAATTCAAAAATCTGACCCATGTACCACACACCTATATTAAATTTTTCCCCAATCATGAATAAAATAATTGAAAGCTCAGAAAAAAAATATAGGATCTGTACATCAAGTAACAGACAATCCATCACACACCTTACAATTCTTGATAGTTTGGTCTGAAATTTCCATCATGTCCAATTTCCAAATATCGAAAAAAAAGGGAAATTTGATCAGATTTATTAATCGAAAACAAAGAAAAGCTCTAAATTTTTCAGGGCAAGCTATCGAAATTATCAAATTGGTGAAAAATTGGATCTTTTAATTGTATGGTGTGTGGCCACCTTAAGTGTGGTTAATAGCAGTGCAAAGTGAATGTAACCCACCTAGGTACCAGAAGTAGGTGGTTAGGACAGTCGAAGGGGCACTACAGCGAAAAACTGTAAAATTAAAAATATGTGCAAACATATACAAATAAGAAGTACATTTTTTTCCAGAGTAAAATGAGCCATAAATTACTTTTCTCCTATGTTGCTGTCACTTACAGTAGGTACTGTATATTCTGGCGTATAAGACTACTTTTTAACCCAAGAAAATCTTTTCAAAATTTGGGGGTCGTCTTATATGCCAGGCGTCATCTTATAGGGTGGGTGCTGAAACTTCTGAGCTGGACTGGAGAATCTGCGGTTGCTGCATACGGTGAGGGGAGCTAAAAAATGTCCGAGGCCGCATCCCCACCATACGCGGTGACCGTATGAAAGCAGCAAGGGCGGTGCTGTACAAGTATGGTAGAAGAAAATCCACTCACCAGGATTCCTGGAAAGAAGTGACTCAACGCGGTCCTGATGACGAGTTGAGGGGGCAGCTCACTGGGAAGGCTTTGTAAACCGCAACCAGCCAATCGCCAATAAGCTACATCACTTGCCGTGATTGGTTGGTTGTTGTATACTGGGTACCACATACAGTACAACACCAGTATCTGTACCTGTTTATATAGTATAGCACCAGTACATACAGTACAGTATACAAATGTCCAAGAGTCAAGAGGGGTAGTCTTATAGGCCGAGTATATCCCAAAATGTGTATTTTAACTGTAAAAGTTGGGGGTCGTCTTATATGCCTAGTCGTCTTATACACCGGAATATACGGGTAGTAGAAATTTGACAGAAGTGACAGGTTTTGGACTAGTCCATCTCTTTATAGGGGATTCTCAGGGATATACAGGTATTTGTTTTAAAAAGCACTTAGTGAATGGCAGTTGCTCTGTCCAACTGCCCAAAAACTGTGTAGGAAGCAGGGAAGCTGGCCAGCATCATTGTTTAAATCCTTTTTAGGGAATATATTTATAAAGAATAAAAGCCTTTTGCTGAGAATCCCCTATGAAGAGATGGGCAAGTCCAACACCTGTCATTTCTGTCAGATTTCTACTGCCTACTGTAAGTGACAGCATTATAGGAGAAAAGTAATTTATGGCTCATTTTACTCTGGAAAAAAATGTACTTCTTATTTGTATATGCTTGCACATATTATAAATGTTACAGTTTTTTGCTTTAGTTCCCCTTTAAGGACAGTCAGAAAACATGCAGAGTCTGAGACTGATTATACTCTTCAACCAGTTATCTGTGTAGAAGCTGCAGTGGTTTTTACATTGCAGCTGATGGAATGCAGTGGAATGAGTTGGTTTATAAAACCTGACTGTAACCACTGACAACCACAGGAATACACTACAATTTTACTAATACGTATTTACAGTATATTAGACCAATTACTATTGCTAAGAGCTCAGTCTAAACACCACAATGATATGGGCATAGGGGTTGGGGTTCGCATCCCGGTCAACTCAATATTTGACCTGGGGGGGATCTGGGGGAAATTTTTATAAAGGGTACCTCCAGATGCCACCATGAACCCCCAATGCCTATATCTTCCAACTCCTCCTGGGCACTAGAGGTGGGGAAGAGCCCTTTGGTAATGGTATGGACAAGGACTCTGGAGGAGGGGGGTGGCTTTGTTGCCCCTCTCTTTCAGAGTCCCCATATCAGGAGCCATGCCGCTGGTATGGCTCAGGGTGCAGAGCAATATCCAGGCCAGGCTCCAAATTCTGACTTTACCAGCCTGCATAGGTGACAAGTGGTTAAAGAGGCTTGGGAAGGGGTTGGGTGTGACCTCAAGCAATTTTTTAAAAAAAATTTCTTACACAAATAATAGGTATATTTGCCGGGGATCCTTATACAGAAGCATTTTCGGCTATACAGCGATCCGAGGCAAAAGTGTTGCAGCTTTCCCCGGCATTTAAATTCACTACGGTTTCTGGGGATATATGAACATACATTATCACTACGGTTTCTGGGGATATATGAACATACATTATCACTACTGTTTCTGGGGATATATGAGCATACATTATCACTACTGTTTCTGGGGATATATGAACATACATTATCACTACTGTTTCTGGGGATATATGAACATACATTATCACTACGGTTTCTGGGGATATATGAACATACATTATCACTACTGTTTCTGGGGATATATGAACATACATTATCACTACGGTTTCTGGGGATATATGAACATACATTATCACTACTGTTTCTGGCAGTGACGGATCTAGGGGGGGGCAGACGGGTCTCTTGCCCCAGGCGCAGTTTGTTGAATTCTTAAAAAGGCGGCAAAATTTGGATGGGTAATGGCAGTTTAGGCCCCAAAACCTGATCTTTAGGCACCAAAACCTGACCTTTAGGCGCCAAAACTGGATGGAGAATGGAAGTTTAGGTGCCAAAACCGGAGCTTTAGGCACCAAAACTGAATGGGGCGTGGCAGCTTAGGCGCCAAAACCTGACCTTGCCCCAGGCGCAACTTGGGCTAGATCCGTCCCTGGTTTCTGGGGATATATGAACATACATTATCACTACTGTTTCTGGGGATATATGAGCATACATTATCACTACGGTTTCTGGGGATATATGAACATACATTATCACTACTGTTTCTGGGGATATATGAACATACATTATCACTACTGTTTCTGGGGATATATGAACATACATTATCACTACTGTTTCTGGGGATATATGAACATACATTATCACTACTGTTTCTGGGGATATATGAACATACATTATCACTACTGTTTCTGGGGATATATGAACATACATTATCACTACTGTTTCTGGGGATATATGAACATACATTATCACTACGGTTTCTGGGGATATATGAACATACATTATCACTACTGTTTCTGGGGATATATGAGCATACATTATCACTACGGTTTCTGGGGATATATGAACATACATTATCACTACTGTTTCTGGGGATATATGAACATACATTATCACTACGGTTTCTGGGGATATATGAACATACATTATCACTACTGTTTCTGGGGATATATGAGCATACATTATCACTACGGTTTCTGGGGATATATGAACATACATTATCACTACTGTTTCTGGGGATATATGAACATACATTATCACTACGGTTTCTGGGGATATATGAACATACATTATCACTACTGTTTCTGGGGATATATGAGCATACATTATCACTACGGTTTCTGGGGATATATGAACATACATTATCACTACTGTTTCTGGGGATATATGAACATACATTATCACTACTGTTTCTGGGGATATATGAACATACATTATCACTACTGTTTCTGGGGATATATGAACATACATTATCACTACTGTTTCTGGGGATATATGAACATACATTATCACTACTGTTTCTGGGGATATATGAACATACATTATCTGTCACTTAACTGCATTTAAAAAACATTTTTCATATTGTAATTTTCTCAAAAACGACAAGGTCTTGTTGGAAAAGGTAATTTCCCCTTGTTCCCACTATTCTCTTTATACCTAGCACATTTTGTGATTATAGCATGTACGGCTTCTTAACTATTAACCACTAAATTTGGCGCTATTGACTTCAGTGCAATTCGGGGAAATATTTGCGTATGGATTTATGAACCCCAAGAATCTGGACTTACTTGGTCAAATGGCCAGTGAACTGAACAGGAAGCTTTTCAGCCAACACTAATGAAGGCTAAATTCTTTGGTCCTCTAGTGACCCTGAAGCCCAACTAATGCAGATAATGATGAGCGGAGATATAATCTCTCCAGCTCCTTCAGGAAGCCTGCATGCTCCACTGCATCTCTGCAGCCAGGCATGTGTGAAGTTTACCTTGGGAATAGCTGAATTTTGATGGCCGTCTCTATCATAAACTGCGAATACCTGGAAATACTAAAAAGAGGATTTTAATCTTAAAATAAACACATAGCCAGATGCACACAAGCTGACATCCCCTCACTTTGCCTGGCTTTTTGCAAAAGCATCTATAGCAGGTACAGTATTTCAATAAATGTATGATCAATATATGGAACCAAATTCACTACATTTACAAAGCGCCTAGTTTATCTAAGGTCCTTCTTCTGCAATTTGGACATTTATCGTTTCATTTATAAACGTTGTGTGCTATTAAGTAATAAAAGTGATGCTATGTTTATAGCAGATATGCTGTGTTAAGCTACATACACACGGGGACAATTGTCCCCCTGTTGCATGCATACACACGACCAGGGAACGACAGCTCCCTGCCGGCGACAGCTGTCCACACATCTCGCCAGAAAGGCATAGACGCGGCAGAAGTCCTTTGTGAATGGAGCATCCCCCGGCCGGATGCTCCATTCACTCGCGTAGGTCTCCTGTCGCTAGCTCGCATACACACGCGGGACTAGCGACAGTTGCGGCGACAGCTGTAGCCGGCGATTGAACATGTCAATCGCCTGGCGACAGCTCCAACGGGCGACGGTTCGGGGCGCGCACGTCATACACACGGGCGACCTGTCGCCGCAACACGCGCGCGCCACGTGGTTGCGGCGACAGACGTACCTCGTGTGTATGCACCATTAGTGTATCAGTAGCTGGCCAGATGTGCCAAGAGAATGTAATGGCAACTCAGCTGTTGCAGCGCACGGCATCATACATTTTCAGCACACAGCGGATCCATTCCCATTCCATTGAGAAAAGCATGGAATCTGCCCAGCAACAGATCCGCTGGCACAGCATAAACTGTAAACATAACCTTGAAGTGGACCTGAACTCTTACACAGGACAGAAGGAAAATATAAAGAAATATACCCTGTATGGATTTAGAGAGTTTAGCCTGTCTAACTCCCCCTCATCTGTGACTAATCATCAGTTGTAATTTGATCTCTCAGCTGTGTCAGTTGTGTCAGTTACTCGGCAGAGTAGCTAGCTTGCAAACACAGGATGTTAACCCTATGTCTGCTTCTATGAAAGCAGAAAGTTTACACACTGCAGATGTATTGCAAGATTTGTAACAGCTGTAACAAAGAAATGTTTTTCTCTAAAAGTTATTATGCTGTTGCTTATCTTTTATAGCAGAGAGAAAGTTCTGAATTAAGGTTCGCTTTAAAGGGAACCTGCGGTGAGAGAGATATGGAGGCTTCCATATGAATTTCCCTTTAAACAATGCAAGTTGCCTGGCTGTCTTCATGATCCTCTGCTTGTAATAATTTTAGTCATAGACGCCAGGGCTGGGCCGAGGCATAGGCTGGAGAGGCTCCAGACTCAGGGCGCAGTGTAGGAGGGGGCGCACAATTCATTCAGCTGTCATTCCTAATTGTGTTTGAAACAGAAAGAAATAAGAAAAGGGGATACATGGCAGTGACTGCAAGCCAGATAACTAGATATTAAGGTGTTGGTGAGGTTGTGGGCCCTGTGGCACCTCTTAGTCTAATAGCAATCAGTGTGTGACGGCTGGGGTGGGAGGGATGGAGGGGCGCACTTTGGTGTCTCAGCCTTAGGTGCTGGAGGACCTTGTCCCGCCTCTGATAGACGCTGCCACATAGATCAGATGCTCTGACTCAAGTCTGACTGCATTAACCGCTGCCTTGTTTCAGGGTTGTGACTAAGACACCAATAAAGCCAGAAGATCAAAAAGACTGCCAGGCAACTGGTATTGTTAAAAAGGAATTAAATATGGCAACAACCATATCCCTCTCACATATCATTTTCACTTGAAAGGTGCCCATTAACGGTACAATTTTCCCTTCAGGTTCGATATTTATACGAGATTTTAACGATGGGAAAGGAAGGCAATTATTGATTATTCCCATTTATGGAATGATTTAAGAAGGTTTTACTTTCCAATTCGATCATAAAATCCAACTTTCGGATCTATATTTTCTCCTTTTCCAATTGACCAAAGAATCGTTTCACATCGACTTGCGCCACACACAACACAATTTTCTATATAGGGTATTCTGAAGAAAAGATTGTACTGCTAATGGGCACCTTAACAGTGAGCCTGGGTAAGTCATGAAGAACTCAAACCAATGGGATTTTATGGAGGGATAAACAAATCAAACTATTATTCTATAAAAGTCAGCACTGTGGAGTAATGCTTTGTTCTCTCACCTTGCAGCACTGGGATAGATTTGGATTTGGCCCAGAACACTATCTACATGGAGTTTGTATGTTCACATTTCGGGATCGGTTGAAAAGGGCGCCCGAGCTGCCTGTATGAAAAGGGCGCCGCCATAGACATCAATGTTATTTCTGGAAATATGGGCTACAAGGTGTAGAAAAGGGCACCCGAGTTTTGATATAGGCTACAAGCGGGCTCCCCTTTGTAGCCCATATTTTTTCGGATACAAGGTTTTCGGCTACAAGCGGGCTCCCCTTTGTAGCCCATATTTTTTCGGCTACAAGGTTTTCGGCTACAAGCGGGCTCCCCTTTGTAGCCCATATTTTTTCGGCTACAAGGTTTTCAGCTACAAGCGGGCTCCCCTTTGTAGCCCATATTTTTTCGGCTACAAGGTTTTCGGCTACAAGCGGGCTCCCCTTTGTAGCCCGTATTTTTTTCGGCTACAGTAAGGTGCCCCTCTGTAGCCCATATTATTGCCTTTTTTTTTGTAGCCTAAGTTTTTATATGGGCTACAAGCACTGTAAGCCGAATTATTTCATTCCCCCACTATCCATGGCGGCCTGGAGGGGGAATAGTAATTAACACATCCCGGAGTTTTTTTCTAGCCGAAGTTTTTATATGGGCTACACCAGGCGCCTTTTTTTTTGTAGCCGAAGTTTTTATATGGGCTACACCAGGCGCCTTTTTTTTTGTAGCCGAAGTTTTTATATGGGCTACACCAAGCGTCTTTTTTGTAGCCGAAGTTTATATGGGCTACACCAGGCGCCCTTTTTTACTGGCGCCCTTTTCATGTAGACCCCACATTTCTTGCATGGCACTCATGGTAGGCATAAGATTGTGAAAACCTCTGTAAAGCACTGCTGACGTGCTATATAAATACTAAACAAATGAAAATGACAGACTTTTACACCTTATAAATACCTTTAATTCATCCACTAGATAGGTACTTGCTTAAAAAATCTCTTAAAATGTAATCAGAGTAGAGTTAATAACTTTAGAAATTCCATTGCTTTTTACATAAAAGCACAAAAAAGTTCTTCTTCCAGATGTTGACAGGATTTCATATTTCCCAGTAACATAAAAGGCTCACAGTTCAGAATGAGTCAACCTAGAGAAACATAAGGTTGTGATGACTAATCAGAGGAGTATGGGAGTATGAACTCCAAAGACGTGGTACACAGGGTGTGGAGGAACAATTAGCATTGTCAGCTATTGCAATGCATCTTAAATAGCAATGAACAATCTATGTTCTGTTATAGCTGTTGTAGATACAGCAGAGATATCATTATTAGGACTAGCAAAGCAAGGAAAATGCCTAGAGCACCTTTTACTGGAAACAATGCCACAGTACCATGCCAAGTACACAGATCTATCTCCTGATTCTTATACACACCTCACCTCATACAAGAAGCCAGGAATCAGTAGGTTTACATCTAATAGCTCACTCTATATTTGCAATACCAAACTGATTATCATAATGACTGCATGGAAGATACCATACTATGCTTGTAACATTTTTGTTCTGCATTAACTGTGACCAATTTGAGATGCTTAAAACTATTGATGGTCATGTGTAGGTGAACACATAGAGGCGCATGTGATCTGTTTGGTCAGGTGATGGATATGCAAGTTTCTGATTTGCTAGCCATGTACATATGCTAAAGCAGGATGTGATCACAGCAAATCAGAACTTTGCAAATCTATCACCTGACCAAACAAATCACATGCTTCTCCATGAGTTCTCCTAGACATGACCATCACTACTTAAAGGGATACTGTAGGGGGTCGGGGGGTAATGAGCTGAACTTACCCGGGGCTTCTAATTGTCCCCCGCAGACATCCTGTGCCCGCGCAGCCGCTCACCGATGCTCCGGCCCTGCCTCCGGTTAACTTCTGGAATTTCTGACTTTAAAGTCAGAAAACCACTGCGCCTGCGTTGCCGTGTCCTCGATCCCGCTGATGTCATCAAGAGCGCACAGCGCAGGCCCAGTATGGTCTGTGTCTGCGCAGTACACTCCTGGTGACATCAGCGGGAGCGAGGACACGGCAACGCAGGCGCAGTGGTTTTCTGACTTTAAAGTCAGAAATTCCAGAAGTGAACCGGAGGCGGGGCCGGAGCATTGGGGAGTGGCTGCGCCAACACAGGATGTCTGCGGGGGACCATTAGAAGCCCCGGGTAAGTTCAGCTCATTTTCCCCCGACCCCCCTACAGTATCCCTTTAAGTCAATTTTCAGCAAAGTGTCAGAGATACATTCAATGCATGAATGGCATAATATTTTTGTTAACAGTTAAAAAAAGGGTTGGCTATAATTTGTTTCTTTTGTTGTTGTTGTTTATTTGGGTCTGTGAGTGGAAAACACTAGCAACGGAATCATTATTGCATCTTTTGTACGATAACGTACTGTATTTTGGCAATGGCAGCATTTACCGTATTTTCAGACTATATGGCACTCTGGACCATAAGAGGCACTAAGGTTTAGAAGACAAAAATCAGGGATAAAAATAAAGTAAACCTGACTTTTTACCCCAAGCTGTCTCTAAGCTATTCTATCTAACCTACACTGCCCTACACTAGCCCCTGCTGCCCCCATCAGTTAGGATCCGTTTCCACTAACAAGTAATGTGAGTGCGGCTACCTAGCTGCATCACATTACTTCCGCTGGTGTCCGCATCACTTCTGCATCTCCCAATGCGGAAGTGTATGGAGGGGACGGCGGGTGGATGCGTGCAGATGCGGCCGTGCGAGAATCTGCAGCATGCTACAGATTCTCGACTCCGCACGCAAAGGAAACTGTTCCATTGCCGTGCATTTGTTTCAGGACACCTATAGTGCGATGTGTAGCCGCATCGCACCGCTTCTAGTGGAAACGGGACCTTATACCGCACTACACTACACTACCACTTGCTACACTAACCCCTGCTACTCCCCACCAGCTACACTGCACTACACTACACTAACCCCTTCTGCCTCATCAGTTATATCGCACTACACTACACTACCACCTGCTACACTAACCCCTGCTGCTCCCCACCAGCTACACTGCACTACACTACACTAACCCCTTCTGCCCCATCAGTTATATTGCACTACACTACACTTCCACCTGCTACACTAACCCCTGCTGCCTCCCACCAGCTACACTGCGCTACACTACACTAACCCCTTCTTCCCCATCAGTTATATCGCACTACACTACACTACCACCTGCTACACTAACCCCTGCTGCTCCCCACCAGCTACACTGCACTACACTACACTAAACTAACCCCTGATGCTATATTATATTTTAAGCTATTATTTTCTACCTAAATAGCTTTATTAGTCATATGTTCTAAGATGAAAGTGCATTTCCATTAGCAAGGAATCAAGTTCTTAATTTACAGGGATTCTGACACTTTCACAAATGGGGGCTCATTCACAAAACTTTTCTGTTGCATGGTGTCACTTTACTTATTAAATCACAATGTATCTCTCCTTAAATGACTTACAGTAACTCATGATGTATCTCTCCTTAACTGACTTCACTCATGGTTTATCTCGCCTTATTTGACTTAACTTATGATAATCTATTTGTTTATCTCATCCATTAGCTCTCTTTACAGTTAAAGGAACACTTAAGGCAACCCAAAAAAACGAGTTTTACTCACCTGGGGCTTCTACCATCCCCCTGCAGCTGTCAGGTGCCCACGCAGTCTTGCTCCAATGCTCCTGTCCCCTGCCGGCAGCCACTTCCATTTTCGGCGACAGGCTCCGACAGGCCTGGGAACGTGAGTGATTCTTTGCATTCCTGGCCGCAATAGCAGTATAGGAAACGGAAGTTTCCAAATGGAAGTGGCTGCCCGCGGGGGACAGGAGCATCAGAGCGAGACTGCGTGGGCACCGGACAGCTGCAGGGGGATGGTAGAAGCCCCAGGTGAGTAAAACTCATTTTTTTGGTTGCCTTAAGTGACCCTTCAAGGTGAAAAATAAATACGGTATGCTTTTTGAATCAGTACCATGCCCTTATTCAATTAACGCCTGAGTTTTCTCTTGGGAGATATTTTTTCATCTTCTCTTTAAATAACTTTTCAGCACTTTGCAATTGAAAAGATAACATAAAGTATGTGAAAAAGTTATATCAAAATATTCTAGCTTATGTGGTTTAATAGGCAATTTATTGAGAAGGTGTGAAAATATCACTTGGGAGAAAACTTGGGAGAAAATTGTAATTGACTATGGCCCTGAGTGGGCTAAACAGAGTTTTGCTAGACAGGACAATTATAGTTTTATGTGGCTGCGCTCCTTATTTCAGTTTAATGTGACATTGCTTAGAAATGGATACCTACTGATAGATCGTCAATGGCATGCTAATAATTCAGAGCTAATGCAGGACTATGCAAATCTTTTATGCAAATGTGTGCATCTTAAAAATCAAGCAATCAAATTCCACCTTGCTGGGATTCGATTGTTCCATTTTCAAGCTTTATAAATTTGTATTAAAAATTTGTATATTCCTGCATCAACTTGGAATAATTTGCAACCCATTGGCCATCCCTATTGATAAACCGGTTCGAGAAAGTAAAATAAAAATGGATAAAAATGCTGTTCTTTACTCATTCCTCTGTTATGTGAACAGTTTTATTATTGCTACTCTTAGGCCTAATTTACATCTCAGGCAAATAGGACCTGTCCTGGATAGGACAGTATAGTTGGATTTACCTCTGATAGAGCGCTCTCTTCTTTTTGTCTTTTACCTGTTTTAAATCTCAGGCGCTTATAGGCCCAGCTGGCCTGATGCTTTAAATTCCACCCATCAGTAGACTCCACACCATAAGATATGCCCAACCCATCAGCAGACTTTACACCGTAAGGTATGCCCAACCCATCAGCAGACTCTACAAAATAAGGTATGCCCAACTGTTCAGCAGACTCCATATCATAAGATATGCCCAACCCATCAGCAGACTCCACACCATAAGGTATGCCGAACCCATCAGCAGACTCCACACCATAAGGTATGCCCAACCCATCAACAGACTCCACATCATTAGGTATGCTCAACCCATCAGGAGGTTCCACACAATAAGGTATGCCCCCTTTTATGATGATAAGCACTAACTAGCACTAGAAATAGATAGCACTATTGCCCTACAGCCCTAGAGTCCTGGCCTCTAAACCCGGATACTATCTGTGTTGAGTTTGTATGTTTTCCATGTGTCTGCATGCATTTCCCCATGCATTCCAGTTCATGGCCACATGCCAAAACCATACTGCTAAGTTAATAGTTTAGCCCCAAATCGGGATCAGACATTAACTCTGGGTGGTATAGGAAGGACTCTTTGGGGTTTTTAGTTTTATATAAGCTCTCACTGCAGAGAATATTTTATATTTCCTGTGTATACTGTAAGTGGAGAAAATGTCTTAAAAGAGAGGAACAATACTAAAAACAAATTATAGTAAGTTGAAGCGGGAGAATCCCCATCAGGTTTTTACTGTTGCTTCTCATCTCTCTTCCCAACAGTGACCAGCCTGGGTTTACATTTTAGACTTCATTTCCACTTGTATGCGGCATGCGTCTTGCGAGACGCGATGCCAGCACAGCTGTGACGTGTCTCGAAGCCGAATCCCTCTAGCCGCGCTATGGCTATGGGATTCGGACGGTGACGCACAGAATTATGCTGTAGGGCCTCAGATTTTTCCACGGCCACGAATTCCAATGCTCTAAATAGAGTTCTATAGGTTGGCAAATTCCATCCGAATTCGTGGCCGAGGAATTGGCCCAAATCCACACAAATGGAAACTTAGCCTTACTCTACTGAACAGTGCAGGAAATAGAAGGAGATTCCTTTCCAATAAGGATACAGACAGCAATAACAACACAACATAAATTCTAACCATTTCAACTCTAGCCACAACTAAATTAAAACAGAATGAATTGGGAGTTGAGGATTAAAGAGAATCTGTACTGTCCGATTTTCACAATAAAAAGCATACCAATTGAGTCACTGTGATCTCCTGGATCACTCTTTGCCATTTCTGCCTCTTCACGCTATGATCCTGGCTTTTAATCGCCAGTTTTAGGCAGTGTTTACAAACAAAAAACATGGCCGCTAACCAGGAAGTGATGTTTGTATATATATGTATAATGTTACAGTATACTACAGTCAGGGATTCTCAGTTTCTCAGCTTGGGAAGCTCCCTTCCCCCTCAGACAAGCTGAAATTGAGAGCAGAGAGCTACCTGTGACTAATAAACAAAGCACACACACAGAACCTGCAGGGGGCGTGGAGGGGGTGTGCATAACTTCTCCCTGTCAAAGCAGAGGCAGTGCATTCCTCTCTGCCTCGACAAAGCTTGACAAAGAAATGAAGAATAGATATATTACAGAGACAGTGCAACTAGAAAAGGCTGTAGTAAGCCAGACCACATTAGAACAGGTATATAAATGTATAGTATAGAAGAAATTAGGCTGAACATTTTGTTACAGAGTCTCTTTAAGGTTCACTCTTAGGACTTACCTTTATGATTTAGGCTGGGGGGAGGGGGTAATTTGGTGAATGATGAACTCTTTTTGGGCATAAAAAATACTTATGCACCTAATTTCAGTGACCAGGACCTGGTACAAATACATGCTGATTTTGTCTCTATCTGGGCATCTTAAAATTGTAATTGAAGACAAAAGTTTGCTTTTAGAGCTTTTAGTAATATTTTAGTAGCTGAGCCAGATGAACTTGACCTTAAGTCAAAGAAAATGTGCAGATCATTCAAGTCTAGTGTTCCTGAGGCAGTCCAAATACCACACATGAGCTTAACCTCCTAAGAGGAATGGGAAGGTAATGATTTAGCTGTTTTGCTGAGAATAATGTTCTTGATAATTGTATTGAGCAGTTAGGGGAACATTGACTCATATATTGTTCACTTGCTGATATTACTGATGTCTCCCACATTTATCCACCAAGGTCCAGCTCACTCATAGAGATGTCAATAATGATGTAACTTACATTCAGCTCCCTTCCGTGTATATTATTATTATCATTTATTTAAACTGTGCTGACACATCTTACAACCCTTTTCGGAAGGAAAGTCCTAAACTAGGGCCAATTTAGAGGAAACCATTTATAAGTGAGATTTTGGGATGTGAGAGGAAACCAGAATGTCCAGAGGAAACCCATGTAACACAGTGAGAACATAAAAGGTACTTTCACACTAACATTACACACTTGTAACATGCACTGTTTTTTGAGCACTGTAACGCGGTGTGATTGAAAGCCTGTGACAAGTTCATGCCTCATTAGTCGTTATGCAATGCAGCTGATTCCAGTATTACAAAGTGATCTGCATTGTCATACTGGAATCAGCTGCATTCCATCACAACTAATGACGTGTGAACTTTTCAAAGGTTTTGGATCGCACCGTTTTACAGTGCTCAAAAAAACTGTGTATGTTTCATGTATAGAATGTTTTATGCAGAGCATTGCTAGAATCTCACACATTGACGTGCATAGTGTTAGTCAATACTTTAATCAAGAAAATAAGTTGATTTACAAATCCCCATGTACCTGCCCCATGCAATCACGTAGTGCTGGGGGTGGACTATTTGGTTTATCATCTCTTCTACTCCTTCTGTACAGACACATTTTATATGTTCTCAGTCAAATTATTCATGTTCTTGAATAATAACTTGAAACAGGTACTCTTGCAAACCTGATGTCATGTGAATCCCCCTTACACTGAACTAACTGGATATTAGAAATAAATATAGTGATAGTTACCCATAGAAGTATTATTATAGATTTATAAATAATATAATATTCCATAATATTTCATGACACTGTACAAAGTAAGAAACAAATATGGGGTACAAAATAATACAGACAATGATATACACCAATATAAGAAATACAGAGTTGGTACAAAATAGGGAATACGTAGCTAACTCCATTCATGCCTATTCAAGCTCTGCACTTTGTGTTGCTAGTTCCGCTCCTCTGCTGTAATATGGACTGTTTTATTTAATCACTTCAACAAATGAAATCAGCAAGTTCTGTTCTCTGTTTGATCTTCAAGGCTAACTAATTATTTCAAGGATCTGCTTCACGGTTAGTACAGCCATTCTTAAGTGGCACTAGGAATATCAGTTTAGTCAATTGCAAAGACAATGTGCTGTTCAATGTCTTCGACTGGCTTGTAGATGTCAGTGATTATAGGCCTACTGAATGAGCTAGAAATGATAATTGGCTGTGTGTAGCGTAATCCCTGAGGCTTTAACTGCTACAAATCTTGCTCTCCCCGGGAAGAAGAAGACAAAACTCAGAGCAAGAGAGCATGTTTTGCAATGTTTACTGCTTGTCTTACAGGCAGAACTTTTCCAGACTAAATACAGCACTTACCAAAGCATTTATTGAGTCAAACCTTCCTGTAAGGCAACCGCAAAAACAAGCCAAGAGCAAATTCTGCTTGCAGGATGTATTAAAAATGGATTAATTTGCTTTATACTAGAAAAGGACTCTTTGTTAACTATTTTCAATAGTCAGATTCATAGTATAGTGTGACTATTGAAGAAGAGAGATAATTACATATATTCACATCAGACAAACTGGATGATGTGCAAAGGCTGAAGAAGTGTAGTACAGAAATCAAAAAATAACGTTACAGGATCTTAATGACATCATGCAGAGCTGCTCATATTAGCAGATGTGTAAATCTATACAATGCTGAATCCAAAAGCCCAATCTGCAGGCAACTGCATCCCACTATTTGCCTCATCACAGAATCACCTAAAATTACCTCATGAGCTGCCCAGCTAAACTGGCAGCATACAGTCAGGATACTGTCATCTAGAAAATGTCTGCTTGAACCCACAGAATGACTTTCATTGTAATCATTCTGGCATTGCCCATTGTGTTCCCACACACCTACGCTTCATAATGATAAAAGCAACAGCTGATATGAGAGGGAGCTCGTTTTCCCACAATGCCATTCTGCCAAGGATGCCTGAGCACTGCAGTGGCATAACTGCAAAAAGGGGGCCGGGGAAATTTGAGTAGCGGAAATAGCCGCTAGTAGAATATCAGTAAAATGACAGATAGTCTACTATTGTGAAGTGCTAATTCCAACAGTAAAATATCAATAAATGTTAGTGATATTTTACTATGGGTAATCATAATCATACCCTCACACATAGTCCTCCCTCTACCAATGGCTAACACTAAATGACCCCCTGCCGATGCATAACCCTTAACTGACAGCAACCACAAAGCACTTGTTTTTTTCCTTACCTACCTACTAGGAGCAACTCCATTGTACGCCGATCCTTCATTTCTCAACTGCTCCCCCAGAAACACTACATGCTGCTCAGGAGTACCCAAGCAACATACAACATTAGTTCCTCAAAGCGCAATCTTAAGGTTCAAGCTCAACTCTGAAAGGTGATGCTAATACACACCCTAGGCCTGAAGTTCAGTAATCTCAGGCAATGGTTCTCAGGTATGAACAGAATGTACTGACGGCTGTTGAATTGTCCCAATAGAAGTGCTCCATTGTCTAGGACCAGTGAAACTTACAAATGTGTTTGTAGGAAGAGGGGAAAAAAGGACGAAAATCATAAGCATCTTCAGGTACGTGAGTGTGGGTGTCAGTAAGTTTAGGTGTGTGTACGTGTGTGTGTGAGTGTGGGTGCCAGTAAGTATAGGTGTGTGAGTGTGAGTGCCAGTAAGTATAGGTAGGTAGGTGTGTGTGTGTGTTTGTGTGTGTGTGTGTGTGTGTGTGTTTAACCACTTCACATCCAGACCTTGTTTCCCCCTTATGGACCAGAGCCATTTTGATGTTTTAGCCATGACCCTAGTTAATCAGCAATAACTTTATCCCTACTCATGACACTTAAATTATCTATATACCGTTTTCAAGACAAACTAGGCTTTCATTGGGGTGTATTTTGTACTAAGAAAATAGTTGTTTTGTATTCATTTAGTGGGAAAAAAAGAGGACAAAAAAATAAAAATGCACGATTTCTCAGTTTTTATCGGTTCCAGCTTAAAAATAAAAAGTGCTACTGTCATACAAACCATGCCACTAGTAGTATGTCCCCCAGAATAGATAGCCAGATGTTTCCCCAGTATCAGCCCCCCCCCCCAGGATCAGCCCCCCCCCCCCAGGATAGTCAGACATGTCCCCAATATAAGCCCTCCAGTATAGTCAAATGTGTCCCCTGCATTTGCCACCCCCAGCATAGATCGTCAGATGCGCCCCTAAGAATAGTGCCCCTAATTATAGCCAGATGTGCCCCAGGGATCAGCATTCCCCCATTTTAGCCACATATGCCCCCAGGATTAGCACTAGCCCCCCATCATAGCCAAATGTGCCCCCGGTATTAGATTATTCCCCCCCCCCCCCAGGTAACCAGATGTGCATTACTAATAGACACTCCCCCCCAGTTAGCTAGCTGTCCCCCAGTGATCTTAACACCCCCCCCCCCCCTTTTAAATACCCCCACCCCCAGGATCAATAGCCAGATGCCCCCCCCCCCCCATCAGGCAGCCCCCTCCGTGCATAAATAGTTAAAAAAAATCCTCCAGCAAGCAGCCTCACTCACCTTACCTCGTTTCTGCGACTATCCTGAAGCCCAAGCCTCCGATCCCCGCTCTGCAGTCAGCCCCGCTATGCCGAATATCTGGTCCCAGCTTGATGACGTCATCAAGCTGGGACCCGGATATTCGGCATAGCGGGGCTGACTGCAGAGCGGGGATCAGAGGCTCAGGCTTCAGGATAGTCGCAGGAACGAGGTAAGGTGAGTGAGGCTGCTTGCTGGAGGATTTTTTTTAACTATTTATGCACGGAAGGGGACAGATGAACGATCGCTGCAGTTGACTACTGCAGCGATCGTTCATGGGAGGGGGGTGGACTAATTGGCTAAAAGGGAACATGTTCCCTTTCGCCAATTAGTAATGCAGCTGACAGTGCCGGGGGGTGCGCTCTGAAGCGCACCCGATCGTGCACAGCAGGGCTGCAAACAAGTCAGTATATCTACGTCATTGTGGCTTGGAGGGTGCCACGGCTGACGTAGATATACTGTAGCAGTGGAGGAAGTGGTTAAAGTGGATCCGAGATGAAGAACTAACTATAACAAGTAACTTGTCTATCTATCTTATCTAAAGTTTAGATTATAGTGTACACAGCAAATATAGCTGCAAACAGCTTCAACATTATATGTTTATTTCTTCCTGTGATACAATGAGAGCAGCCATATTCTGCTTGTCATCATTACACAGGCAAGCTGCTCTGCATCTCCACCCATCAGCCTGTGAAAACTCCACTCCTCTCTGCGCCCCTCTCGCTTCTGAAATCTGTGGCTGGTAACGCCTCCTCCCCAGACTGAGCTCCCATGAGCACTTACTACATGGGACTCATTATGCTTAGGCGCTGGAGGAGCTGTGGGCGAGGCTTGTTTAATTTATAAGGAATTAGGGTATTAAAAAAATAGGCTTGGCTTGAGGAATGCCCTATAAACTATATGTAAGGGGCACAATTATGCAATGAGTAAAAGTTTATCTCGAAGACACTTTAAGGTCATTACTTATTTTTATGTTGTATTTTGCTCTCTTGCTCTGACTTCTGGGAAAGCCTGCTACTTGTTTCTTTGCTGAAACACATAGATTATTGGGTTTCTGTCCTTCTGCTAGTGTGCACACACTCTAGGGACTCAATCAGTTCTGGCTCCTCACTGAAGGAAATAATAGAGACAAGTGCATTATTTGAATGTTATGTTGCTAATCAGCGGTTTATAGCCCTCCATAGAAGACCAAACAGGAGCTTCAAGATTCACTGAGTGCAAACAAGCCTGGCCAAATGTATCTTCTCACTGGCTGCCTTCAGCTGGATGTGTAAAATGTAATACAACTCCAGATATCTACAGAAGAAGAAATTCTATCATAAGCTCATTTTAAAAAGTTGAAGATAGGCAGTCATTCTTGTCTCTATGATCACTAACAATATATGAATCAGTCATGCAACAAGAATTTCAGCTCAGCATTTAATGTCAAATTTGAAAAACAGTAAAATATTCATATTTTGCATTGATTAACTCACAGATGGATAATTTTATATTTCTATGGCATTTTTAGTAATAAAAGGGACACTGTAGTGACCACACAAGTGGTGATCTAAAGGTGGCCCCAAGTTAAAGTACTTACAATTCCTGAGGTACTCTGCACTGGGCTTTTGAAACCCATCAGCGCTTTATTTGGCCTGAGGAAGTGAGCAGAGACCCACAAAACGAGTTGCTTGTGCTTATTAAAAATTAATTATATTTATATATAAGAATTTGTTGTTATTGAGGTGAACCACCTCCCCCTTTTTCTCTTTTATTTGTTTTTAACTTAGTTTTATACACTCCTTGACACCTCTTTTCCCCCTTTGTGCTTGTTTCACTCCTTGTGAGGTCTAAGTCTGGTCACCATGTCAGGACCTTACTACTGTTTTTCAAGAGTGCGACCATCACCATGCTGTCTGGGTACCCGAGTGAAGTTTGTTTTGTGCATCTCTACCTGCTTCCAGTGGTTGATTGCTCCCTATGCAACCTCTCTTTGTGAGTATTTATTTAGCTTAATATTTCACTTATTTATTTATTTATTGTATTTATAAAGCGCCAACATACTACGCAGCGCTGGACAACTTATATACTGTGTGACATAATGCACCATTTGAGATCCAGTTGTCTCTGTGTTCTCTTCTTAAGGTGTATTGCTCACCCTTCCACACAGTTTTACAATTCCTGAGATACTTTCTCCATCTTCCTTAGTACTTCAACAGTATCCTCTCCGCCAACCTGCATTACAGACCAGAGCTGACCTAGACCAATGTACCAGCCTACTCCTCTTGGATGAAGTAAATCTTGCCGAGATCATGGGAAGGTGGGATTTATATCACTAAGGAAGAGGAGGCTCCAAATCTGCTTCATTCAACCTTCCAGATGGTTGGATAGAAGCACAAATTACCAGAGGGGATACAAGCACAAAAGTCATAAGTATGGAGGAAGGATCTCACTAATCTTCTCAACTTTGTAAATATGGACCAAGTTTCCCTTCAAGGATATGTGAAGAGAGAGCTATATGAAGGCTGCCATATTTATTTCCTTTTAAAGAGTGAATCTGTACTGTCCAATTTGTACAATAAAAAAACATACCAATCGAGTCGCTTTAATCTCCTGGATCCCACTTTGCCGTTTTCACCGCACCCTGCCGTGATCCTGGCTTTTCATCTCCAGTTTTAGGCAGTGTTTACAAACAGAAAACATGACTGCTAACCAGGAAGTGATGTTTGTGTATATATAATTACACACACATACACTAATATGTGTTTATGTATATGTGTGTGTGTGTATATATATATATATATATATATATATATATATATACATATATATATATATATATATATATATATATATATATATATATACTGTTACAGTATACTACAGTATACTACAAGTTTTTATTACATTGTGAATTATCTGCACTCCAATCTGGAATTCTCACTGTTTCTCAGCATGTGACAGGCAGCTCCCTCCCCCCCTCAGTCTCACAAACTGCATCACAGACAAGCTGAACCTGAGAAGCAGAGACGCTGTCTGTGAGGAGTAAACAAAGCAGACAGAGCCTGCAGGGGGCGTGCATAACTTGTATTCATTACAACAGAGGCAGCCCATTCCTTCCTGAGTTGACAAAGCTTGACAAAGAAAAGAAGATCAGATATATTATAGAGACAGGGCAACTAGAAAAGGCTGCAGTAATCCAGACCACATAGGAGCTTATAGGATAGAAGAAATAAGGCTGAAAATTTTGTTACAGAGTCTCTTTAAACGATACCAGTTGCTTGGTATCCTACTGATCATTCTGGCATCAGTAGTGTCTAAATCACACACCTGAAACAAGCATGCACCTAATTGTGTCAGAAATGTGTCAGAAACACCTAATCTGCATGCTTGTTCAGGGTCTATAGCTAAAAGTATTAGAGGCAGAGGATCAGCAGGAAGCCTGGTATTGTTTGAAATCAAATAAATATGTCAGCCTCCATATCCCTCTCACTTCAGGTTCCCTTTAAATACCAGTCCTAAACTGAATGCTCAAGATCTCAAACTATTCTTTTTATTAAACTGTTTGCATTGCAATGTTTGAAAGGAGCATGGCTTGTAGTTTTCACGGAGCACCAAGGCTGGAAAGCTATTCACTTAACTTGCTGCTCACAGCCCCCACTGGAAGACAGTGGTATTGCACCTGGTGAAACAGCACAAAGCCACATGGTTTAAAAGCATCTGCATACCATGAAGAGAGCATACAGGCTGGCATTATAGCCACTTATATTACATATCTGCCAAAATAGTCAATTAACCTAGAGCTGGCTCCATTTTTGTTTATAAAAAGCAGTGTGAGCATTTCTAAATTCTTGGCACATTATGCTTCACAATGGAAGTCTATTCAGTAGTGCTGGCTGTTAATTATCCTTGAACAGGGCACACAACTGTGGGTTGGGATAAAATAAGGCTAAGCATTTGTAGTGCCATTTCAGTACTTTGGATCTAAAATATCTATAGGAGCATCTGCAGATGGCAAGCACAAGCTTGCTGGCCACACTATCTGAATATCAAAATCTAATGCTTATGTACTGTATATCTTAACCACTTCAGGACGAGAGCAATGTTCACATATCAGCGCTGATCCTATTCATTCACCAATAACTTTATTACTACTTATCACACCTAAATGATCTATATATTGTTTTTTTCAGGACAACTTAGGCTTTTAGCGTGTAATAATTTTGTTTAGTAATTACCTTATTTTCTATGCATTTTAAAGGGAAAATAAGGGGAAAAAATAGAAAAAACACACTATTTCTCCATTTACATCCAGTATAACTTTAAAATAAACAGTGCTAACTATAAGTTAAACCCACACATTTTATTTGCTTATCCATCCTGGTTATAACAACATTTAGATTATGTTCCTAGCACAATGTATGGTGACAATATTGTATTTGGAAATAAAAGTGTCTATTTTCTGTTTTTCGTTTTCTCATTGTACACTATCAATTACAAGACATTATTTGCAAAAATAATAGTAATATACCCTCATGGCATACATATTTAAAAAGCCAAGTTCCTAAGGTAAAAATATGTTTTTCCTTTTATATTCTGTAACTTTGTTTTAATTTTTATTTTGGTATGGAATATGCAAAAATGTATTCTACTACCTATTACGGTTAAAATGTTACCACATATGTCTTTTGTAGTTTTCCTACAACTTTCCCAAGTGTGATCAAAATTTTGAAATTGACTTTTTCTGTTTTGATTGAGTTTGTTCTTTCCTATTTTTAATGTGACGTGGATCCAAGCTTTAAGAAGCTCCAAAATGTATTCTACAACTTGGCACGCTTAATATTATATCACATGTGCAACATTTATTAACAAACAGGTAGAGCACTCTCTACAAATACAGTGGACATACATATATGTTGTGTTGTCATGAAGTGGTTAATGCAAAGGTGCACTGTATTTTGTTGGATTTGCATCTGTTGTTCTTTATGTACTAGCTAAATATATTTTAAGGCTATACTCTTTTTGTAAATGTTTTAAGAGAAAATAATTTGCTAATTACATTCTTTCTGAGCCTGCAGGCTGTTTTCACCTACAACCTATAAAATTGTCTCTTATGTACAGACACTGCTGTCAGGGTAAAGGAGTCCTCCAGCATCCATCTATTATACAACCATTTCTAACAACAGTTTCCCTACTCTGCATTATGTTTGGCCTACTCTAGACCACCAGGGAAGCCATATTGGAGGTGATGCCCTAGAATGCCCTTCCACAACAAACCCGTCACTCTCCAACCTTTGTAACCTTTAAACGCTTTCTCAAAACTCACTTTTTCTGACAAGCATACGCTCTCCCTTAGGCTAATTCCCCTTTGTCCTAAGGCACCTACTATTTATTCTAAAAGCACACTGCCTCTAGGTATGCTTACTGTATACTATCCAACCTCTTGTCCCCCCCCCCCCCCCCCCCATTCCTTTAGATTGTAAGCTTACAAGGGCAGTGCTCTCTCCCCCTTTTGTGTCCTGGAATTCATCATACATTGTATTCATCATGGTACTTTTGTCACTGTAATCATCAATTCTGTATTTTGTATCGATTCTGTATTTTGTCACCAATTCTGTATATTGGTGTACACCATTGTCTGTATTATTTTGTACCCCATGTTCGTTTCTTACTGTGTACAGCACCACGGAATATGTTGGCACTTTATAAATCAATAATAATAACCATAATCATCAGGGAAACCATATGAGGAAGGGAAGAGGAGCACTAGACACCAGGAAACTGTAAAGGGGATGGAGGGGGGGGGGGGGGCACTAGACATGGGATAAATGTATAGGGGAGGGAGGGGGGCACTAAAAAACAAGGGAACGATAGAGGAGGGAGGACCACTAAAAACAAGAGAACTGTATAGGGGAGGGAGAACCACACACTCCAGGGAACTGTATGAGGGAGAGAAGACCACTAGACACCAGGGCAGTGTATAGGGGAGGGAGGAGGGCCACTAGACACCAGGGAACTGTATAAGGGAGGGAGAGGCCCACTAAACACCAGGGATCTTTATAGGGGAGGGGGCCCACTAGAAACCAGGGAACTGTATGGGAGGGGGATTAGACACAACGGAACTGTATAGTGAAGGACGAGACCCACTAGACACCAGGGAACTGTATAGGGGAGGAGGGGGGGCAATAGACACCAGTTAACTTTATTTGGGAAGGATGTGGCTTCTAGACACTGATGTTGGCCTGTGATTTGGTCCAAGTGTTTAATCTCAGCCCACTTTGTATTTGAGTGTGACACCCCTGTACTGTAAATTACTCAGACTACTCAAGTCCAGTTAGTGAAGGACATTTTATAGGGTATTTTCTAAACTTTGTAAAGGTTTATAATAATTAGCATTGTGCATAACACTGTGAGTTTGCTTCATCAAGACTGAACCATAACAATGTTGTGCACATTTTCTACAGTCCTGATAAAGAAATAATTATATAAAAACAAACTAATAATGCATATGTAATACAAAATGTGGCATAAATCATGAATACTAGGGTATTCCAATTACTCTGCCAACTCTCTGACTCAGTTAAAGCCATTCTCTAGCAAAGCATACAAAGTTAACTTTAGGGTTGCTTGTAAGAAGGTTCACCATGACTGAAAAATTAGCTTTCTCTATCCTAGAAGGTTTTGAAAGCTGGATGGCAATCTGACTTCAGTTGGGGCTGCTGGCCTGCCACCACCAATGTGAGCAGTGCTTTCTGTCCTCTGCCATGGTGCAGAGTCAAGACATAATGCAGTTATGGAGGAACACTACGGGAAAAAACTTTTTTTGCTATAGAGAAAGGTTCAAGCACAATCTATCTGAGGAAACTTGGGTGGGCTGAATAGCTGTAAATCTGTTTAGCATGCAAAAATACTAACAGGTTTAACTTATGCCACCCATAAGGCCTGCAGATCATTGACTTCAGATCAGCCTATAACATACCCTTTAAAAAATGTTGCAAGAATAAAGCCTACAGACTGAGTTCATGAATAAACAGTCAAAATTACTGTTTTCTTGTTTTAGTGTGTTTAGCTTGGTTAGGTTGGTGTGGCTTTCACTCATGAATGTCTTTTACTAGAAGTACTGCTGGGAAAATGGTTCATTTAATCAATGTGCTACGTTTTCATTAGTAAAGCTCTCCTCTAATTATTGATAGCGCTAATGCTCACAGCTGAAACACCGTGAAAGAATGAGCTAACATTTCCATTTACCAGCTAGAGCTGAGATTAGCAACGTAAAAACACATAAAAGAATTGCTTTCAAAACCTGCCCTCACACCACCACCAATAGTGTAAAAGAGTGCCATCATTTGACTCCTAATAGCAATGCAATGTTTGGAGCAAATGAATACAAATGCAGTAGCATCATGCAGTAGAATATATTCCATGGAATTGACAGCACGTACAGCCTGCAGAATTGGGTATAACCAGCCAATTAGATGCCTGGAAAGCCTGCTATATAAGGCAACAGAGAAACAGTAAGAAAGGAGGGTCAGTACAAGCCATAGTTTAGAATTGCCTATTCCATAACTAGCCTATAACTTTGAAGTCCACACCATTCCCAATACAGTGTTTCTGTTGATGGTAATGGTGAGACCTTATCTTCACACAAAGGGCATTAGGACTAGAAGACCTTTTCTACTTAGTGGTCCTAACTCTACACAGAAAAACATTAGGCAGCACACACACACACATGCCTGCAAAACCTAATGTTAAGCAATGGGGAGCTAGGACTACTGTATATACAAACAGCTGACATGGTCCAAGCATCTGTGAAGGTAAGGTTTCATTGGAAAAGGAAACACTGCATGGTTGGGGGGGGGGGGGAAGGGGATGGGAAACAATTATGGAATAGCGCTGTAGACGTATTCGGTACTTGTCCTATGCTGGGATTTTTGTCCTTAACTTTAGTAGCAGTTTGTAAAAAAAATATTTGAGAAATTTTAAAGAGTAAGAGTAAAAAAGAGGGGTAGAGGACACTTCATTTATAAAAAAAAAATAGGTGCTAAGCAATATTATCCTTCGGTTGTTAGTCAGTACTCAAGCTGTCCCATTTAAATTGACAATATTCCTCTACAACAGGTCCCTCCCCCCTTATCCCAGAGTTTTTAAATCTTTGGTCCATTATGCTCAGCTGTTATTCAGCAGCTTTTCAAACTCAGCAGAGCTGACTCATTATAGCTGAAATCTGGTTGCTATAAGGAACAAAACAATGTGGTCCCAAAGTGTATCATAATATTTTTACACTATAAAAAATAATATTTTAGACATTAGTGGCTACAATGTAGCCAGAAGATTTCTTGGAGAGGAGTTCTGTGAAAAAAAAATATTTATTAAATATTCCTTTGGCTACAGAAATGAATTGGAGGACTACAAAATAAAATAATCCCGTGTATTGTAGTTGCTATGTAAAATGCCTATAGTTTTACATTTGAAGAAGTACATCTAAAGACTAAGTTAATAAATGCAGCATCCCTGTATTATGTCTGTCATGTGCAATGAGTCACTAGTGAGCGCATGCAGCGGGCGCATTGTGCAGTTCTGGGCTGATCATTCAAGTGAATGCTTGCAGCTAATTTCTCCTCTCACACACCAGCTGTCAACACCTCCCACACATCAATACAGTAGGTAAATGCCTGGCCTACGAGGATATGCAGCTGCTGGATTCAGCTTTTGTCTTCTAATTCTCAGGGAAATAATGACACAGTGTCAGCTGAACAATGGGATCTGTTAGGTTTCACCAAAAAATAAACAGCTTGTATAGAGCCTTAGCCACACCATTGACAGATACACTGGAGATTGGAGTCTCTGTAACTCAACAAACATACAGTGATATACCGCCAAGGTGCTTTATTGCTAGACATCTGCATCCAACACATGAGGAGAAAACACTTTCAACAACACATGGGACCGGAACACCAGACAGATAGCTAAATACACATCTAAAGCACCCATATGTTTTACCAGTTAATATGCTGGAAATCCTGTCGAGCTTCTCTTGTGATTTACATACAACTGTGTCTATTCTTGGCCACCAGGCTCCTCACTGGACCTAGAATGAGCGTTATAACACTGGTGTGCCCCATGTTCTCTTCCTCCATCAAGCCTTACAATGCAATACAGCTTTATTGATGTAATAAATGGTTACACTATGCAGCCACTGCTACACTATCCAGTTAATGATCTCTAGCGACAAAACTCTGAGGAAATATGTATTTACTTAAGTCAACAAAATGTGAAGATCATAAATCCCAAATGGCAGGAAGGTGAAGGAGCTTGGTTTGGCTTGACACCGTAATGAAAAATTACAGGAAACAACATGGGAGCCCAGTAGTGCAGTATGTTTGAGTACAGTATTTGTAATGAAAGAGGAAATGGATGCTCTACTCACAAAGGCGGGTTGCAGACTGGGTTGCAGACTGGGCAACCAACCGCAGGAAGCAGGTGGAGACAATGAACCCGACTCCACTCGGGGTGGTCCGGATGGACCTGGATGCGGTCGCTCTCCTAGATAAAAGTGAAAGGTTTCCACTGTGGTGGGGACCACTTGTGGTCTGTCTCAACCCCACTAACAAACTCTGTTGGGGGATGTTAAGAAGCACAATATGGGGAAAGAGTGGCCCTGGTGTATCTATAAAACCATTTGAAAACAGAATAAAATAGAAAAAAGTTGAGGTGGCTTATATCAGTGACGAAAACTTTTGTGTAAAAAAGAGTTTTTATTTTGCGCAGGCAACGCGTTTCGCGGGTCTGAGCCCGCTTCCTCAGGCCAATAAAAGTGTCAATTAAAAAAACTTCCAGAATAGGGAGCCTCTCAAAAAAAACAAAAAAAAAACTCTTTGTTTACACCAGGGCACCTCTTTCCCCATATTGTGCAAATTAGTGACATGCATGGAGACTGACCAAATTGTGCCTGGTCTTATCCACATGCATCTTTACTTATTTTGGCTCATTCCACCTCAACCCCGAGGCATTCCTCTAGCACAATGCATACAATTAAGCAGTTGGTGCAAGTACATGGTAAAAGAAACGCTTAGTTACTTCTGCTGGTAATGCTTGCTCCTTGTAATAACTACAGCCCTTCATGTTTTTGAATGATTAGTTTGAGGACCAGTGGCTAGCACTCTTTCTTTGCAGTGTGGAGTTCCAGGTTCACAGCTTGACTAGGACACTTTTTCCAGGAGCCCTTATGGTCTCTGCACGCGTGGGTTGTGGCCATGTGCTCTGGCTTTCGCCCGCATGTTAGCATACTAATAGGTAACTTTGTATCCCTCAAATGTGGACCCACACTGGTGTGAGGGCATTAGATTGTGATTAGGCCATGTGAGTTGTTTATTGAAATATGTAGAGCACTGTGAGAGCAGTGTTAGTACTGTGTCTATGAACAATTATTTTCTAGTTTTGATACTGGGAAACCAGCGTGGGACATAATATACTGCATCTACATGGTGTTCCCCTGGCTGCCTTTTAACAATCAACTTTACCTGCCATTTTGCTTCACCTCTAAATAACATCCAGGTAAGCTGCATGGTGGTGATATGGACTGGCATTTTTTCTGCCTTCATTCAGGTGTACATTGAAATATTTGTCAAACAAACCACTTAAAGAAAAACTGCAGTGAAAATAACATAAT